>NC_071289.1:30745000-30910000 GCF_943734705.1 Anopheles coustani
TTTACTAAGCGTTATTTACGCGATCGTGCATAAGTGAATATCTAGAGAAATTTTGTTTTCAAATGCAAAAGTTGTTCATAACCACTTGGTTTAAGTTCCGTTTCTTAGTTTCTGCTTGTTGTCCGTTCGCAGTATAATCGTTTGAATCAATCGAGAGGTGTAAGTAATCGCCACGATCGTGTGAATGATAAATCCGCACGCCAGTCACGATTATTTATTTCTTCCGCCGGTGGTAATTTGTTTAGCTCTGACGCCTCCTTCGGAAAATCCCCCGTTCGCGGAAAGATGAGCTTGTAATAGATACCACTTCAATGCCGATGGTTTAGAGTTTCTCGCAAACTCATAGGTCTCATCATTCTTCATCTGTTTGTTAGTTTATTTTAAATACCGTTGGACGGGTAACTTCTATGAAGTGGAGGTTCGTTTGGAAGAAGGAGTACTTCTCTCTGTTTATTTGAATTCTTTAGAGTTAGTAGCGGTCTCCGGTTGCAGACACGAAAGTAAAAGGATGTTTCAGCGTAATGGAACGTCGGCGAGGAAACGGAGCAACAAAAATAACAACCCTCAACCACAAAGAAAAATCCCACACACTCCAACGCGATCGAACATCGTGGCTCAAGGTGCTCGTTCCGCTCGGAATCAATATGAGATATGCACACAGTGTACGGAAAAAGGTAGCGTGCATCCCTCTCGATGATCTCCATTTTATGCACGGTGCATCTTCAAAGCGGCGTTGTTCGTTTTCGCCCACACACACACACACACACACACATACACACCTACATGGCGATCGATAGTTTATTTTTGCTTTTTTGTGCGGGGAAACAAAACGATCACGATGGGGTGCGAAAAGGTGTTTGCAAGGCTAAGGCACCATTTGCGCACCAGAAGTGCACTTTCGCCCAGCGGGGAGAGAAAGAAGAAACACAAGCAAAAGTCCTCCCCACACACAATGTTTACGTAATGTTTTTTTCGTTATGGTGATCCATGAATGCATGATGCGCCCCGACGAGTGCGAGTCCGAGCTGGACGATGAAGAGTGAAAGTGCTACTTCGGGGCGGTAGCATCATCCTGCCCGGGTTTGTGGGTTTCGTACGCAGATCGGGAAGATAAACGATTGAATGCATACAACAACCCAAGAAGAAAGAAGCAAAACTCTGTTCTTTAAATCTGAGTTTCGAAGAAGATTTTCTTAAACCAAAAATGTATCTTACTTTGAGAAAGAACGATTAAAACACATTAAAATTGCCCCTCTTTTGCCGAAGCCAACATGTTTTCTCAACCAGAGCGCACACATTTGTTGGACAATGTGGGCTGATTTTGCAACCGTTTTCTTTCTTCTTCACTAAACGTTTACAATGTTGTTACTAGCGAGAAAAAGCAACACAAGCACGTGTTGAACACGACCGACCCCGAAAAACTTCCATCGCGTTCCTGGGCAGACCCAACACCACAAGAAAAAACATATCACGGCCTAACATAGTACTGCCACCTTGGCGAGGTATCGAATTCGTTCCGACGGCAGCCATAATTGCGTTTAAGCAGCGTAAAATTGCTGTGAGAATAAATTACGATCGGTCGTGGCAGTGGCCCGGTTTGTCGTTTTTTCCCGTTCGTTCGATTATTCGCCACATATGAGGAGATCTCGGTTTTCCTTCCTCTTCTTCTTTCCATTGGTATATGTGTTGATCATTTCACACAAAAGTTGCAACACACGACCAACAAATTTGATTTGAACTGAGTATTATTTTATTTGTAAAATATGGAGAAGCAACAACGCACTTCGAAAGCGAAAGAGAATTGAGAACATATTTAAAAGTGACATTAAAAATAGCTACGGGCGATAATCAGCCATTCACGATAGGTATCAATTCTCACTAACCCGCGAAACGTCCCCGGTTACGTCCACCTTAAAGTGAAGCCTTCGCAAATGGCCCGAGAAACAAAAACACTCCCCGGTATAATTCGAAAGTACCTAGGCCGTATGTGAAATTTGACTATAATTTAGTCATTATCGCCCTCAAACGTACTCCACCGTCGGTCGGTTCGGTTGCCATCCGTTTTAGATAGAGCATCGTTTTCCCTAGCGGACCCCTTTCGTAATGGTCGGAGTTATGTCATACCGGTTCAAAAACATGCATATCTAAAATGCCTCCAAAAGCAGGTCTCCTATATGCAACTCTTAGAATCGTGGTGGCATTTAAGGAATGGAGGAAGAAAGTTGAAGATTGCCATCCAAGGTGGATGCCGGCCGAACCGGTAGCACCACGAGGCGGATTATTATCAGAGGATTTTGCTAATTACGAAACTCTTCCGCTGAATGTCGCGGACGGTGAGGTCTGCCTAGACGCGTGGACATCCACTCGCCCGGTGCTAATGGCGTAAGATACCAGAGATTGCGATTGAGTCTGTGGCATCATCGGGTGGACAGCGAAAGGTTAAAGGAAGACCGGCTCGGGCTCTTACTTCATATAGCGTTTCCATACACACAACACCACGATCGCAGCGGGAAGCGAAAGAAGCCTTCGTCTACCTTCGATTGGATCGCTAAATGATGACACTTCCATGCCGAGAAAGAGTCGATTATCAGCCATACTCACAAACACACCGTCTCTCGAGACGTCGCGGCGAAAGTTCAACCAGACCTTGGACGATGCTTCCTGCCTGGTGGCACACACCAACCTCGTTCAAAGGCCGTGTTGTGCATGTTAGCGTTACTGTTTGTGCACACGATCAGAAGAGAGTCGTGTCGGACGTGATCTTCATCGCGCCCCAGCACGCAAAACAAGATGTTCGTTTGATCGGGCGTCACTAGCGCTCCCGGGACCATTATGGGGAGGAAAGTGAAAGTGATGCTACGGCCTAAGGCTGTAGACTTTCTTCGGCAGCACCCCGGAGCCTACGAGTCTTCCCGTATGCTTAGACGATGTCAAAAACGGTGGATGCGCCGATGCAGGTCCTGAGGCTGTATCGTCCAGAGGTGTACGCTTCGGGCTGCGCCAGAAGAGCTATTGGCGATCACGAAGATCCGATTAGTTCGACCAGAGGACCTACGGACACCATAAAATCGTCATCGACACGAACCCAACGTTCCCTTAAACGGTGGAATACCGGATGCCGGATCCATTTGCACCATTGGATACGGTACTCACGCGAACGGCAAATACTACCGGGGAGATACTTGAGCCGGTCCAAACTTCCATTACGTGGTCGGTTCTTTCCGTAAACCCGGTACGGTTGGGCGAAGGGTGTCCAAAATGTGGTTCCTTCCAATGACCGGTTGCTTGCTTCGGGAGAGTTCACAAATCGCCTCTCGCCTTACATAAACACAGTCCATTTGTGGCGTACCATCATCATAAGCCCGCTGGAGATGGTGCAATTGCTCTTAATAGTCGCTAAACTGTACCGAAATATGATTTTGAGTGATTTTTAATAGTTCATCCGAAGAAAACGCAGACAAGGTAGAAAATGGACTTTTGGAAAAACAACGTTCGAATAAGGGTTTGATCTCACCGTGAAAGGGGTTCAAAATTGATCTTGCTTTCGATGGATTAACTGCAAATAACAGAAGTAATGAAAGAGTTGGACTGAAATTTGGAACGAAAGGAATAAAAACGTTTGCATTTAAATTCGTATGATCATCTGGAAGGAAATGATTTAAAAGAACGATCAACAATGTTTGAATTTCATCGCAGGCTTAGTTCTCAAGTATTGCCAACATAAACAGAAGATATTGAATTGAAGCTTGGATAAATGTTAATGTGTTAATGTTGAAACCATATAGGCAGTTCGGAGTAGCACTAGCTTTAGTTTCATAGAATTCATATACCAACTTCATCTTAAGTGATTTTATTACTAGTCTTACATTTATGAAACCAACAAGTAAACAAATATTAATTAAGAGAACGGTTCAATTCATCATTCTAACACATTTCACCATATACAGTACTTTCGTATTTACCGACCGCCTTCTCCCAAGACGACCCAAGTCGAGTTCATCAACCGCGAAAGATGCCCACCTGGAAAGAGCCTTGTCCTTTTATTGAAGAAGATCCGTCGGCTTCCCATCGCCCGAACGGAAGGCATAAGTGAAGAACGGAGGGACAAGATAAACATCCCATCGTCACCATACGACTGGGAACGAAAACCGGACGCCATGGACTGGACCGGTGTGTTTGAACTACAGACTAATGCTTTTTTCATAGCTTGCACCGTAGGCCTTTTGCTCCGGGAGGACCGTAGGCGAAGGCAGCTGGGAAAACATTACGGCGAAGAGGTTACCACCCTTCCCCAGGTACTGAAAGATGATCGCCGGTATTTATTGTTATCGGTAGGACCTTTCAAAATGCAGCATTACGCTAAGATAGTGGTCCTACAGGAGGTACTGTCTAGTAGACTATTGCACAAGTGGACCCTCCGAGAGCATCCGGCTGCTGTGCCGCGGGGTTATCTATCTATGCAGACCTAATGGCCAGGACGGGTCGTGATGCGATGGCGAAGGGTTTTAATGATGATGATCATGATGAGTGAGATGAAAGTTTGCACCGAGCGTTGGGGAAAAATGCAACGGACGCAATTTGATAGAGTAATACTCGCTCCCAGCTTCGGCCCTCAAAGAGCAGACTCGCTAATGTCCGCCATATCCTTCCAAGCGAGGTACGGCAAAACATCATTATCAAATGGGTGGAAAGTGCGGATGTTACCCGATCTTCAGTATGAGGTGAGTGGTATGTGCAGCCCCAGTGTTGTCATGCAAATGTAAATATACCCGAGCGGAAAAACGTGACACTTGTTATGGCGTTGGGCGCTCAACCAGGTGGAACTGGTAGTGCGGTGTCGTTGCGCGTGAGTTAACGAAATAAACATCGCGCTTAACAACCACCGTAATGCAACTACTCCTCTACTCTTCATCTAAAAAGTGCCGCGGACTCGACTGCAGAACAACTACTCACCGTCGGGACTCGCGTAGATCTCCTCCACGTTGCCGTAGATCGGCTCGTTGGCTATCAGGTTCCCGGTGCGTCGCTTCCGTGCGTACGTGTGTACCGGAACCAGCGTCGGAAACTTGCCGTTCGACGTCACCCGGCCGAATCCGGCCGGACCACGGCTCACTCGTTCGGTCGCCGTGGAAGCGAAGAACGAGTCAGCCGACGAGTCGGAACTGGCGCTGGCGCTGTACTGCTGCCGACGATGTTGTTGTTGCTGATGGTGCTGATTGTCACCACCGGTACCAACTCCATTGCTGCTGTGACTACCGCTTCGACTGCTGCTACCACTGTTCGGGACTTGGATGCTGTTTCCACCACTTCCACCGAACAGCTTCTTAAACGACGAGGACTTTGAGGACGAAGGCGAGGAAGACGTGGACGAGTACGGTGACATCGACGACGGTGGCGAGTCGTCCCGGTATCCACCGATAGTGTCATACTCCGACGAGTCCCCACCGGACTCTCTGGTCCCGAAGTGGGACTTGAGCAGCGTACGGGGGAACTTCGTGCCAGCCGAAATCGTATTGTAGAGCATCTTGCCAAAGCCCACCCGCTTTCCGGATGACTTCTTAGGCTTTTCCGGATCCAACCTGGGAAGCAGGTCCGCCGGGATATCCTCTAGGATTGGGCGACCCTTGATGGTGCGGTTCCGGGATAAGGTTGCCGTCGACTTCGGAATACTCGCCAGCGAACCATTACGGCTTCCCTCGCGGTAGATCTGTGAGCAGAGATCGTTGTCGGATCGGTACGTCGTCATGCGGTCACCGATGGACAGGTTACTCTCGCTGTCATCGCTGCCACGCCGGTAGTCGGCCGGGCTGGACTTGTCACGGTACCGAACCCCGTTATCACAGATCGTACTCGCGCGCAGCTTACTCTCGAGCCTATCAACGTCGGATTCTGGACCGCCCGGATAGCGACTCACCGGAGGCCGATGCAGATGGTCCGAGTACTCATCCATTGGTTTCTGCTGACGGATTCGCTCCTTTTTCGGTTGCTGCTGCATTTGCTGTGGGTGCAGGAACGTTTCCCTCCGATCGAGCGTCCTCTGCTGGGCCATCGGAATCTGAGCTGCGACTGTATTGGACCGTTTGAGTGTGGAGCTACGGGATCTCTCCTCCACCGGGAGCATGTTTGCGTAGTGTCCACTGTCGAACTCCGCCACACTGGATCCACGCAGCGTTGCCCGTGGTTTGTGCGTCTTCTCCAACATTCTACCCCGGACGGTGTGGTACTTCGTCGCCCCGCCGTCCCCTTCCGGGTAATGATGACTATGCACCTGTGGTTCCTTCAGCTCATCCCACTCCGGATACTGACGCTGTCTGGCGCGCCGTATCGTTGCCGGACGGTACCCATTAAGGGCCTTCAGAACTCCATTACCCTCCTGAAAGGTGTCCGTTTCCTCCTCGTCTTCCGGCAGTCCTTCATCATCCTCCGAAGAGCCGGTTCCCTTCGCCGTTCCCCTGTACGCTTCAGGTGATGCACCGGAACTCGCTCCCACCTCGTGATGACTCTCGATCAGCGAGTTCATACTGGACTGCACCTTGTTCCAGTTGGCCTCGTACAGGGCACCCATTGCACTGCGCTGCTCCAACGAGAGGCTCGTATCGATCGCACGACCCGGATGGTGTGTGATCCTCATGGTTTCCTCCGCTTTCCGAAAGGTCAAATCTTAATCTCAGGCGTCACAAAAAGACTCTCAACCGCTTGTACACACCGCAACACTTCGTTGGCCGGGTCCTCTCGCACACTATATCACACCGTTCGCCATCATGGGCAGCAGCTTCCTCGATGGACTGTACGTACGTAATCGGGCGTGAGTATTTACAGCACAACGCACAACACAACGCGGAACACGCGCCTTTTGAGCGGTGCTTGAGGGTTCACTTCGCCACACACTAAACGCACCGACTGCCGCAATCCATCCAGCGGGTCGCCATATGTAATTATTTTATTTGATACGCTTCAGCTGCACGACAGCGCACACACAGAGATAGAGGAGGGAAATACACATTGATCACACCTTCAGCTATGAGGAGACGAGCCATAATGAATCACAATGACGATCTTCGGAGCGTACACAACGCTTACAAACGGAGGGTTACTGGGGGGTTTACTGTGCTGACGATGAACATCATCGACAAGTAATCGCACGTATTTGTTACGGATTTTCCAAACGGTAAGTTGTGCCTGAAGCTCGAATGTCGAATGGAGGATGCATGCCAACTAGCGAGCTGATAAGAGAAACGGGTTTCAATTTCCATCACAACACAGACGCATGCGAAGTGGTGTGGCGTCTCTCCTGATAGACTAAGTAGCGTAAAACCACATTCAATAACAACACAAATCTACCGAATCAAATTGACGCAATTCCGGCCCAACATGTCTTGGATTTGTGATTCGTGTCCAATTCCACAAGCGTAAAGAAAAAATGGCGACATAGATTGGCTTTTAGGCTCGCAAAGAGCACTGTCAAAATGCCATCGATCCGCGAATCGTTGCCAAATGAAACGATTGATGAAACGATTGGCTCGTGTTGACTCAGCTGAAGTTTCGGGTGGCCTTGGGGACCCGGCTTTAGGTTGATGTCGAAACGGTCCAACGATTTGAACTGGCTCTAATGAATTGAGTTTAGGTACATTACAAACACCTTTTTAAACGAAATCGATGTATTAATCAGCGTTTATGGCTCGAAGATATTGCCTCTGGTCTTCCTGAATCCAAAAAAAACCACATACTTTCGAATAATCGATCTCGCCCTGGAAGTACTTTTTTGTTCACGCTCGACTTGGTCGGCGCAGGTCATTGAATTTTTCCGAATTGCGGGAGGTTTGGCGTCGCGTGGAACTGAAATCGAGCTTTTCCGCCCCCGAGGTGAGGCAACGAAGTGGTTGAAGATGGCGATTCACGCATCCTTGAACCGGTTCATCGGTCCCGTGCGAGCTCGCGCGCGCGCGAACATATCCTGCTGGTCGGCCTACCATCACCATCACTGTACGGCTTCACTTCGACTTCGGCCGAGCGAGTTTCAAGGTCTTCATCAAAAGTGGAATGAAAACCGGCGGGCCATTCGAAAAACTGGTCTTCACCAAAAGGCGGTCGGAAAGGCACGCTCCGGAGGAAGAGCCAACCTGGTGCGCAATCCAGTTTTTCCTATGGTCGCCGAATTTTAGTATAAATTGCTTGTTTGTTGCTTTATTGGTAGACGGCGGGGTATTGTATTTTGTCTCCAACCAGGTCAGTACGCTTCCTTTCCCATTGCTGTTGAGGTTCCTGGGCGAAGGGCAGCTTTGAGTCTCTTATTGAAATGGAAATCGATACTTTATTGACGCAAGGAAACAAAGCCCGAAAAACAACGTCATTAAAATCACGCCAGGGAACGGATCGTAACACCGCTCCCAACCAAAAACCCTTGCCATGCTCTCAAATTCCTTCGGTTTGTTTTAATTTTCCCTCTGCCATACGAAATAGGTTATTGGAGCAGCAGCAACGTTGTTAATCGAACTCTGCACGCATTTCGCCAAAATCGAATCGAAAACTAAGACGCATGAAGGGAAACCCAACGCAGCTAGCGATCGCATTTCGCCGATGTTTGCGTTTGCCAAGGGTAAGGGAAGCCAGTCGACGTGGAAATGAACTACAGTACCATGCAGCTCGAATGCGTCTTAAGTGAAATTCGATTCCGTCCGTTCGGCGGTGATTAATTAATAGTTGAACCATGAAACGAGACGGTACCGGTCCGGCACGTCTTCTGCCGACTTTGTATCGACCGTAATGGGAGAAGAAAATGGAAACAAATTTAAGCACGGCGCTTGCCGGTAGCACCAACCCACCTGATGGTGTTAAATTAATTAGATCCCCTATCAGTTCAAGTCTACATACTGCCGTAAAATATAGGACAGCTCATCCCAAGCTCGGACACCCAATTAGGGTTTATCATCGGAGCGATAATACGATCATTTGCAATGCACATAATCCATCTTCGTCGTCGCACCCGTGAAGGATCGCGTGACCACTCGTGGAATGAACAATGTGTTTTCAGGAGGCTTGCCAAAATGTCGATGATCGTTTATCCTTCTAATTCCACTCCTTGTTACATTCCAGCACGCGACTAGAGCTCGGTAGCTCGGTTTCGGCGGAAACGGAAAACGTACCGTGGCCGAGCCTAACGTCACGCGACGCGAAGATGCTTTTGAAAGCGAACGTGTGCCAAAATCAACCTAGAGGCTCGTTTTTCGCTATTTCTGTGTCATAGAACGTATGGAAGCGCAAAAGGCAACAAGGGCAAGTCCTTCGACTTCTGCTCCGCAACCTAAAAACTACCGTCAATATTTGTGTCAGGAATGTTGTTTCATGTCTTGTTCGCTTTGGCAAAAAAGGCAAAGACGGGTCGCTTTGAAGATCGATCGTACGATCACGATGTATGGAAGTCAATGCTGCACCGAAGGTGGTTTGTCTTCCAGCGGTGATAGCTGCCCCAAAGGTAGATATCGCCTCACATAGCTGAAATACCGGTTCAGGTTCCGATAGCTATGGCATTTGGGAGCTCTCGAAAATTCATGTTCAAGGAATGCAGAAGGCCGGAAAGCGCATTTATTGATAATGAAACCAGTGGAAGCGATATTCCTTTTCAACATTTCAATGCATGAAACATACCTAAGGTAAGAAAACTAGCAAAACATTACTTTCATGGATCGCTTGTCAGGTTCAGTATCTCTTTTAAGTTATTTCGAAAAGCGGTTCTCCAACAACCCAGACTTCAAAGGTACGATCGTTGGTATGATTACCTCCGATCAAACATCTGCCACATATTCAGACGCCCATTTAAGACAAGGCAATTAATTTAGCTAAACACCGAAATGGATTTCCAATTTGTACGATGATGTCTTAATTTGACGTCCTTCCATTTAGCGCAGATCAATTTTCCGACTCACCACAACCGTTGCTAATGATTTGCCTAATCAATACAATTCTTACATCAGCGAACCATTTCCAAACCATGCTGGATAAAACATCACGTAGCGATTAGTGAGTTCGTAATCGTGAGCATAACCAGATCCCAACAATGTTTTCCGGCCACAAAACGGAAAAGGCAACACCAACTCTCCAAATGTCACACACCTGATTGCGCTGCACTTACATTATAAAACCACCTTCGCTGCAAGCGGTCGGTCACTTATCGTCGAAACGATCGCGTTGGGCGCCGGTGGTGCCTTTCCAGTGCGAAAATAACCCCCTACTGTCCGCGGGCAGACAACAAACTAACGAACGTACCAATCTGCGAAGGACGCCATGGTAAATCTCAAATTAATTATGCAGCCGGCATAGGGTTCCGTCGGTCCGTCCGGGTGGTCATGGTCGCCCCGCCCAAGAACGGAACGGAGTTTAATGGAGAAAAACGCGCAGCGACACACAATGTAGTCAAACGCACACCTTGGCATACCGTGGTGACCATGGGCCATTCAAATGGCATGAACACGCGACTTGCGGCAAACATTTGCAATGTGTCACACATGTATTGGTCGAGCTGATCGATTTGTCATCGAAGGGAAGGTAAAAGGAATTGTCCAACGGACATGCAAAGGGCTGAAGGGAAATGTCCCTTCGACGAAAGGTCCGAACAACGGGACCACCACCACCTCAAGAGTCATTACGGTCGTGAAGGAGTATGTCACCAACTCTGTTCGATCTGCAAGAGTGGAAATGATTGCTCATTTCGCAAGGTGACATAAGCACGGCAAACGACAAACCGTGCCGGATTCGAGACAATTTGCTTACTCATAGCTTGGTTCAAAATGGTGTAAGTGTCTGCTGGAACTGGATGGAATGTTGCTGCCAGCAAGCAAAACGCCAACGTCCTTCCGAGCGGCAACGAGCGCGAGCAAACATTCATCCTCCCACCAGCGTCGTGAACAGGTTTTGGGTGAGGTTGCGTTGACTTCCTTGTCTGGAAGGAGGCCTGAAGGAGCCGAGAAGTTCATCTCGCACCACAACACATCATCGCAACCGTGGTGGGAAGGGAAGGGAGTGAGAATAATGGCTGACTTTTATGTGGTCGCTAAAGTCAAGTCGATCTTCAACGACTCTCAACGAGTGAGAATAGTGTGAAGAGTGTCTGTATATAGCAAAAGTTGTCGAAGTGAGCCAAAGACGGGACTTAAAATCACACAATGAGTCACCAGATCAGTCATAGTCCAAACAAACAATGATTTAATCACCCCTGAATGGTAGTGTTACATGTCTGCGGTCTACTTTTCAACCCCTAAAGCTCCACAACGTCCTTCACTGTCGCTTTCGTTCGTCTTTGCAAACCCGCGAGAACGCGGACGGACTTTCACGTTAATATAACCAACGATCGATGTCGATCGATGTCCGCTCCACCCCGAACACTGAACATGCTAAACGTGTGCGCCGCCGAAGATCGTCTATCGGATAGGAAGGTTGGTGCCGATGCAGTTTGGGTTTCTTTCTTAATGCACTGCCGAGGTCTTGCCGTCCTTGTGGGAAGCGAAAGAACATTTGGATTGAACCTTGGTGGAACAGTTTTTCTTTTTCGAAAGGGTGCACTTTTGAGCGAACCGTTCACACACACACACACACACACACACACGCGCAGAAGACATACGTGAATGTCACACGAGATCACTTCTCTGCGCAAGCACAGAGCCGGGTGCTGAAGGTAACCGCCTGTATAAACAATCTCAACAAGCTGAAGTCTCGTACTTCACCCCCGATGCGGCCCTCGACGGGGTTGGGGCGGATCTAAGAACGGGTTTCTTGTATGTATATTTCTCAAGGCTGCCCCGCAAGGGGTTGTCCGCCACCCGAAAGCCGTTTTTCCCTTTCGGCTTAACTCTCTGGTTGGGGTTTCGGTTTTATTTTAGCGCCACGCGTTGGAACTATGCACTTCGCATGGCGCGAACTCACGGCACTGATGGGACCTACTCGATGCACTCAATCCACCCCAGGGGTGTTTTTTCCTCCCCCCCGTAACAAACCCCGTCCCTTGGGGTGGAGGAATAAACGGTAACCTACCGAAGCGCGCACAAACAAAAATTGACCACACGAAACGGCCAAACTGCAACAACCGAAAAGGCGCACGTGTACGTGCGATCTTGGCTGCGATCGATCGACCAACAAGCGTCAAACCACTTCGCAAACTTGTTTGTTGTTTTGCTTCAATCGAAACAAAGACTCACGAACGATTTCACGCGGCACGCGGCGGTGCCTGGAGACTCGCAAACAGAAGAAACGGGTGAAGTGCAAGACAAACAAACCGAGATTTCGAGTTGGACGCGCGAAAACCGGCGAACGTCGGCGATTCCGTTGCTCTGCCGTCGACGGAGCGCGAAATGGGACTGAGCGGCGCGATCGCGTCCGTGGCGCTTGAAGGTTGAATCGCTGCGCGCGATCAACGCCGTTATGGTGGTGGTGGTGGTTGTTTGTGGCGATCGTGATGCTGAGTCGACGGCGAGCGCGCGCTTCTGTCAAACGATCGTGCCGCGATCGGAGCTTTCGCTCAACGTCTGCACAATGCTTTACGGGAGCTTTCGCGCCGCAAAACGAAACATCAGCTGAGCGAGCGGGGAAATGCAACTGCATCCGTGGGATGCATTCGTTCCAGCTCTCCGTCTTCGTGTCTCTCTTTCCTTCGATTGCGTACCCCTCCCGAGTGGTTGCAGATAACAACGTGACTGCGGCGAGTTCGTGGTCAGTTGCGTCCAACGGCGTTTGCTTCACATCTTGAATTGGTAAATACCGTTACCGTTTGGAGGAAGTATTTCGAGATGCGTTTCCTCCCCCAAGGCCACCATCGACAATATTACATCAATAAATGTTACGCCAAATGGTGCGAAAATCTCCCAAACTGTTGATTTATTAAGTTGTTCATTGTCAATTAGATAAATTCCTCATTCTCATTACTAACAAATATTTCCTATTTATTTTGAGGCCAATGCCAATGTGATGCGAAGAATGGATACAATTAAACTTAAGAATTGCACGGTCCATTAGAATAACTAGAGGCAGATTTTGAAATCTGACAAATTAGATAAACTAGTTTAACGAAAAAGAACATCACAACCAGAAATGTTATACAAGATTCGAAGAATTGAACATACCAAACAAAACATATTTAAAATCAAAAAAACAAATCCCATATGCACATCAAGGGTGGTACTGTTATGGATATGAAAAAAACAGGTTGATGATACTGTATAACATGCATAAAACAAACAGCATGAAAAATATACACCGATCGAGTACGATCATTTATTGAATTCAGTAATTCACAATTGATAAAATGGATGAAATGTGTGAGGTAAATTGTCATGTATTACTGAATAGTATTAAAACATCTTATTTAGAATTCAATGAGTTGATTCTATTTCAACGAATGTTTTTATAACTATCTTATCATGTATTTTTCAACCCACGGATCTGGCATAGAATACCTGAACAATGAATATGTGCAAAAGCTATTCATGTTGATCAAGCATTTTTTTTATTTTTAATTAAAACGAATGGTCAGTTCTTGTAATGATTATCTAGATGAACAAAACTATCATAAATCTCAAGAAATAAAGGAATGGTTACTTCACTGCAACAATATGGTCGTATGCTTTTGTTATATTTTTGTAGTAAAATTGATAAATGGCCCTTTGAATTCATAAAGATTGGAGGTAAACAAAGTATGTAATTAAAACAACTCAAATCAATTCCAAACATGGCCAGCAATCACCGCAGTTTTACGACCACACTTTGATGCCATTGGTAATCGGGATTTAAAGACAAACAGAATTAATATTCACGCGGTAAAACAATTATCGTGGAAAACATTCAATTAAAAGGTTAATGCGAAATATTAAACATGCTGCCCACGCGACAGAAGAACGCCCTAACCCTTTCGACCAACGAATGGGCATGGCCCATTGTTGAGGCTTTTGATCTTCGGATCGTCACAAATCTCGTGAGAACAATCAACGTCTATCGTCGCTGAGTTGCCGAAACGGATGAACGTTTCGATTGCACTCGAAGCACAATGGCAATCGAACAAGTCTATTCGGTTTTTTTTTCCTCCAACCATAACCCTGGCATTTGGCAACATCCCCATCGTGCCCTCTGGTGACCCGCGACGACCGCGAGTCGTTTTAGTTGGTTCAACTCACCTTTCCTTCCTCCGAGATGCACCAACGACGTCCCCATTGGAGAACGGAAGATTGGGCGGGGAATGGAGCCGGTTGCCCGGGCGAGTAACGAGATCGAGATTGAAGGCGATCGTGCCATCTGAGATCTACGATCGCGATACACTGTTAACTGAGGGGCCTTCTTTTCAATCTTGCTCCACCCGGCCCCAGGTGGAGTGTCAAGCGCCAAACGTACCAATTATCGCCGGGAGGAATCCGTTCACCGAAGGCGTCGTTTGGATCCGTCAAAAGGCGTCGTCGTGGTGGGCTTTTTTTCTGCGGACGGTAACGTTCAAACTCCCATTCCAAGCCGTCACCTCGGATTGTAGGCACAATGTGTTGTTAGGGCCGAAGGGGGCTAGAAAACGGGCGTTGTCCTTCGTTGGTCTATTCAGAAGAAACCACACCGGCATGCTAATGCCTGCGGCTAGAACCGGTGGTTGTGGGAGGTGGTTCCGTTTAGGTAAGTGTTTGAGTGAGAAGTCATTAGGAGTTGGCGACATGACTAGGCAACACACGACATAAACCTGCATCAGGTAACTTCAACTGGTGACCGGAGTTTAGTGGGAACTTTACAGCTCCCTGCTTTGCCTCAGAAAGGCCTCTCTTCAATGAATGAATTGTGTGACCTTGGTAAAACTAATCAACAGATTCTTAGCCGCAGCCACGTAACTGACACCATTTTTCGGTTTCAGAGTTCGGGTTTGGACTGTCCAGACCTCAAACCACCCCGTCCACTTTACAATTGTACTTTTGAAATCAACTCACAGCTCTAACAAGAACTGGACCTTCGACCAAGCGTTTAATGGCGGCAAACAGGTCGTATGAAAAACCTGAACGATGCCTCGCCGGTGGCACTGCCCTCTAAAGTGAATGCTCGAACAAAACTGCCCTCGTTGTGCCGCTTGAAAGCACCGCCGTCCCCGACAGGAAGTTCGGTATTGAAACACTTCGTTAACTTGCACTCGCAAAGAGGTTGTACGTACATAGGCCCCGTGTAGGACATTCCTTTACCAGGGATTGTGAAATGCCGCCAAAATAGCATATAGGTGCAGGAGAGTGAGAAGAGAAGGTTTCAGGAATGGCCAAATTCGACGGGGTTCTTCTTCACAACCTGTTACTGGACATACTGAAACATGTGCATAACATGTGACTTCCGGACCGTGGTTAACTACACTTACGAATGGCTTTTGCAAAAGCCTACACTTCAACCGTTCAGAACGTTGAAGTCTCTCCTGCGATCTCCTTGTTTGCCAACCATTTTTTCTCGAACCACACGGAGCCGGAAATGCGAAACGAAAACCCTTCCAAAAACCTGCGCGGTCATTTGCATTTAAGGTTCGGCGCGAGCCTCTCTCGTTAGTAGTGAAGCGTTAAATTATGTTGTTCGATGCAGACCGGCCGGAGGGGGTTTCTTTCGGAAGGTTGGTTTTTCGTTCCACCGTTTCTTCCGTTTCGTGCCACATGGGGGAATGATTAATTTGCGCGCGTTAGTTTCGCCACCGTTTGTTTGTGCTTTTTTTTATTTTCCACCTGATGTTGGCTCATTTTCGCGTATTTTGCAACAATTATCTTTCCCCTTGTGAGGTTTTTTTCACGGACTAAGTGGGGATCATCAGATAAGCAAATCGGTTTTGAGGCTGACGATTGAGACATTTATCGAAGCCCGATAAATCAATTTTTCGGTAATGCAAAAATAGTCCTAATCACAATTTTTGGACAATTTTACGGATCTTTAATAAGCATAAGCATTTCTAAGCTCTCTGAAATATAGCAGTATAGCAAAAGGGGTTAAATTTACATGATTGAATTTCAAAAAAGAGTGAGTTTAAGCTTCTCACTGATTTACGTTTTAAAAGAAGCTTAGTCTTAGAAGAAATAATAAACAAGCAAATTACCGTTGACGATGTTGTCAGCCCATTATCGGGTAATGGCATCGTTCATCAGCGCACAATCGAATGAAAGTTGAATACCGCTTCGCTGAAGTTGTACAAACATATTTCTTCCCCCCTGCGCAGATGCGGCTTTCTTCCCGACGACAAACATTTCGTTGCCAATTACTTCCCTTTGCAAGCCCGAAGCAAAACGGTACAAGTATCCGCAAACCCTGCCGGGGATCGACGTTCGGTTAGATAATTCATCGATTGTCATTTGATCTGAGGAAAGCGAAAGCACGATCCTCCCGTGGGATGCCGTTGGGATCGTGCGTTGCGTGCTTTCCACTTGGTTTTGCTTGGCCGCACCATTCAGTTGCGGTTGGCGCTGAGAAACCCATTTTCCCCAACCCAAGCCGCGCGAAAAATCCCTGCAGACCGGCCGGCCAGCCCGAAGGGGGGATTCTTTTTCCCGGCGGGTTGAATGATTGCGCGGTGCGATCATCGATCAACGTAGTGTTCGGGTGCTTGTGCTGGTAGAAAGTGAAAATGACAGACGAATGGGTCTTGCGTGAAACTTCTCGATGGAGACGAATGGAACCAGCGGCCGTTGAGATATGGTGATGTGTTTGGAGAACCGACTTGTGGATGTGGCACGAAGGTAAGACAAGGAAACTCATCTCCTGTGATGTCGCGAAATCAACGCCTGCCCGAGTGACGCCACGACCTTCCAGTACCGGATGTGTGTGTGTGGCGTGAAAGGCGATGTCGTCATTCGCCAACTCGACTACCAACGACTGTCTTGAAAATTGCAAATAATGTGGTCTACTTTATGGCGATAGAAGCACCCTTTTAATTTCATAGAAAGCTTATTTTATTTCGAGGAAACTTGAGTAAGTAAGTGTTTGTCCGCTCTTCGTAGTTCTTGAGAAAATAAACTATGCGGGTAATTAATTATCGTCAGAATTTTTAGGTAATATAGCCTAGATGTTAATCACATTGCAGTCCCTTAAACGATTTGTACAAGTGATCCTTCAAATGAAAGATCTTTTGATAATGACATAAAGATCAAAAAGTTTGTTAAAAGTAAAATGATTCGTCCGTCTTTTTTAGCAACGAAGCTTGCAACGAACAAATACCGCGGCGTATCAAACTTCAAATTACCGGTTCGGTGTACCGGTTAGCCTCTCGAATCCAACGAACGCCTTGAGGTAGGCAATTCGCAAAGCACATCCGATTTTTTCATCGATTCGTCGACAAGGTTCAATTTTGAACGAAACGTTATTTTCCAGCATGAAATAAATATTCCAAAAACACGTTTTACTTACCTTCCATCACATAAACGATGCTGCCAACATCACCCTCCTTGATGATCAGACTGCCAGCGGCGTACTGCACCGGGTACATGCAATCGACGATCTCGCGTATTTGTGTGATCTCCAGGTTTTTCATGAAATCGTTATCCAGGATGGCAGATTTGATTATTTCACGGGATCTGTGTGGGCAGGAAAAAAAACGAAAGCGGTTCAATTAAACAATTCGATTGATCAGTTGCTCGACACATTAGCGCATATTAATCATGCTGATTGATAATTAGTACACGGCAATGCCAACCCACACCCGGGTTTTCGCTGCCACTTCTTCTCTCCAACCCTTTCAGCAGGGGCTGTGCTAGGGTCCGGTCGATCAATCACCATTGGTCACGAAATACGACAGACTTCGTCGTAATCAAGCGCTATAAAATCATGCGCCGTACTTATGGTTACATACCGGGTGCGCCCCTCATCTCCTCCGAAAGGTTCCACTTAGGTAAGACAATTAACATTCGCGCAAATGTCCAACTCGGAGAACGGGACCATCAATCACGGACACGTTTGTACTTTGCATCTGATTGAAATCAGAAAAGACTCTGTTCATTTTAAACGAGAGCGAGTAATATGGCATATCTGATTTCATCTTGGAACACACGAAAAATATCCTCATCAAGTTGATTGAACATTTTAAAACTCCTTTAAGCCATGCACCAAATTTCATGACCAAAGATTTGCATACAACAATCTGCAGATTTTTTTAATATCGGCAATTTACATTTATATTTTACATGATTTATATGGTAAAATAAGAAGTATAAAATATATGAACACCCAAAAGCAGTTTTGTATTAAATCACTAATCATCACAAATTAGTTTGGCCAGAAAGTAACAAATCGATTTTCCAACTCCTGAATCGAATACCTAAACGGTACGCTAATAAATCTTATTTTTGACATAGGAACTTATAAGCTTATAAGTAAATAAAATAAATCGAAAAGTTAACTATTGAAATAAATTTCATTTGCATCTGTGCCGTATCTGTCAATCACCGAGCAGAACACCCTCTTCTCTCCATCCCACACACGCGTAAAGGTAAAGAAAACTGTCAACCGGTCCTACCCCTTGCCGGACAATAAATCCATCCCAAACTGCCAAGTCTGCTGGCTACCGTCGTACAATGTTTCTGCCCAGCGAAGCGAGAGTTATTAATTTTTACGATTATTGCCGAAAGTAGTGACCACATAAAACGCTTAGTGTAAGGGAGTAGTAGCGGAGGGTTCCGGAGGGAGTCCCGTTACACACGATCGGACCTGTTGGTGTGCTGGCGAGTAATGAAATTGTCATAGTTGTTTAATGGTGACAAGCGATGACTGGTAGCCTGCGCCGAGGTATGAATGTTAAGACAGAACCAGAACAAACATACGTCCTGCGTTGAGTTGTTCGACGGCGAACGGCAAAGGTGAACCATTTGGCCTGTGAGCTGGTGGTATGTGGGAAGGTAAGCGTCATGGTCTTCCCTGAGGCTGGGGAAGTCGTGGGTTTGAGGTGCACCAACATAGTAGAACAAGCAGCCCTCGAGCGGCGTATAAGGTGCGAATCTGCATGGGCGTCGTACGCCACGGTTTCCCATGGTGGAGAGTGCAAATGTCAGGCCCCATGGGTTACACGGGACAGAACGCCCATTTTCTCGCAGCAACGTGTAGGTCGTGGGTGCACACGAATTGCAGACATCGGCCAGACTAGACCGAGTCGTTGTCGAGTTGGGCACGGCACGTGCTGTAGTACCGGCGTACGCTTGGGACCTTCCGAGCTGTCTGGGAATTTCTTTCTATACACCGGTTCCAAACACCAAAGCGGTTGGTAAGGTCCTCTGTTTTTGGGAGCGTGCCCTCGGTGTGGAGGTAGAGCTCGGGCCCATTGTCAGCTCATTGGGCATAAATTATGACGACCTTTGCGGCATCGAGGTACGTGTGACGTGTGTACAATTATTAATGAGGCAATTAGCAGCTGATTACTCACCCTTGCCCAAGGTTCCTAATGATTTTGGAGTGTTATATATATACTCTTGGTTTGGTTACAAGTGAATTATGTGCATGCACGTTATAGAAGTGAGTTCTTGCGAGGTACGTGTGGGCAATGTGATGATAAATTTATTTATTTCCTAAATCTACCCAAGCTTTCAAGCTATGTCTGTTTGAACTCCCAAGAAATCGTTCATTTCTAAATGTTTTGAACGATTCCTTTCAAAACAAAATCAATCTTCAAAGTTGTTTATGTTCCGAGATGCCGGACCTTAAACGTGACCACTTAAGAACCTCCCGTTGGGAGTAAACCCTCGCCGCTGCGTGTCTAAGTGAATTATTTCTAATCAGCGGTGAGGTATTAATTTAGATTGAATTAAATCGTTCATCTACATTAACACAGCGTTTCGGTCCACTTTCCCACTCGGTAATGAAACGGTTCGCAGTTGGGTTCAGCCGATCATCGACCTCATGCGTTGGAGGGTGTCCATTGGTTTTCAGCTCAACCCGAAGAAAAACGCACACTGCGAGGAGAGTTTGCTCACAACACAACCCAGCGTCTAACGTGTGTCGTTGCAGCAAATCATGCGTAGCAGAAAGAGCGAATCGAGCGAAGAGCTTCGGCCGCCGGAGGTTGTCGGAGGTCTAATCAGTGACAGAATTAATGCCGCTTAATTTGCGCGAAGGATACGCCGACCAACCGTCGTCGCGGTTTGGTCTCGGCTCCTTGGAAGGGGTGAAATGTAAACATTTTAATTAACTACCACCGGGCACGCGAACGTTTTGCGAAACGGAACGGTGCGCGAAACGACGATCATTATCCCTTGGGGTTGGGAGAAAAATTGGATCCCACCAGGCGTCCTAGACCGGGCGAGGGATTAGGTTAGTTCGATCGTAATAAATCGATGTTTTCTTAGGGGGACTTACATGGGACGTTAAGAGTTATCGACGGAAATGAAACTAACGACAAATCTCGATCAACTTGAGGCCCGGAAAGAGTGTTGACATGTTCCTAGCTGTGTCTTTTGGATTCCTCTCCAGCAGACTAGTCACAGCTCAGGAAGTCATCTTTCGAGGAGTTTCTAACAACTCGTATCCCCACGCGCAAAATAACTTCATCTTATACATGTTAGTTACAGCGGAAAAACCCACACGCCTTACAGTTGCGAACAAAACACTCTTGACAACTCATGTTATCCTTCGAGGACTGAACTTGTTTTCGGGTTGCACACGGAAGACGCCCCGAGCGAGGCAACACAGGCGGTTCTATCTGGACCGTGTGAACATTGCCTCCACAACTCTGTCTGACATGTGCCCATTTCCGATTGTGGAGCAAACTTTCCAGAAGACTCTCGAAACTTACAGCGATGATTTGGGAATCTTGATGAGATCTCCCTGCATTCCAGCGAGCGATGAGAGCGGTTCCGCACTGATGGCCTGTCGTTTGATACGCGTCTCGGTGACGGGCAGAATACGCGTGTTTTCTACACCCGGCGACCATCCGTCGAAGGTATCCTCCGAGCAGCGCTTCTCGATCATTGCCTTCGTGATGGGACGAACCTAAAGCGGGATGAGCGGATCAGTGAATCCCAAGACATCTTCCAGAAATAACCGCCACGCTACTTACCACCTGACGGAACTTATCAATTTCATTCTGCAGCTCGTCCAACCGATCGTCCTTACTCAGCGATTCCTTCTGCACGAAGATGAGGTTGTTGGACAACCGGATCACCTTCTGGTTTAGTTCGCGCACTAGCTGATCCTTCTCCTTCAGCTCCTTCTGCAGCTTCTGCAGCAGATCGTCGACGTTCGCCGCGCCCTGCCCACCGTGCAGCATCTTGTTTTCCTTATTGCCCGCCCCGTTCAGGGCGAAATTGGGCGGCACCGAGAGGTCACTCTTATTGCTCTGATAGTACTCCTTAAGCTTTCGGTACTCGTTGTTCAGGTACCGGATGCTGATGTCCCGATCGCGGACGTCCTTCTCCAGATCGACGAGCTTCTCGTTCTGTTCGCGCAACGTTTCGTAAACGGTGCGCAGTTCGCGCCTCAACGCCACCACCGTATCCTCGATGCTGCGGTCGTACTTGAGTCCACCGGTGGTGGCTGGTGGACGCCCGGCATCACCACTACCGTTGCCGGTGTTTCCATTTTTCACACCACCCAATCCCAACGCCGACTTCATCCCCGGCGATGATTTGGACGATGACATTTCACGTAGCCGTGGATTAAATTCCGGACAAAACTTCCACAGGAATGTCTCGATCCCAAAACTGGCTAAAGTATGCGACCTAGAACTGCTCGGAGTTGTCCAGGGACCTAAGTGATCCTAGCCGGTCGGAAATCGTCTCGAAATGGACAGCACCACAAACCAGGTACGAATAGCCAGGGTAGGTCAAAAGGCATGCGCAGACACAAACACTGGAGATGGACACTGGTTTCTTATTCAGACACTCAGAATTCCAGATGTCACACACAAGGGAGACGCGATGAAGATGTCACGATGATTACTGGCCTCGGGGCGTTTCGACACACTCGTCACACTACGGCATGTGCGCAAACTGGTGGAACAACTATACCCATCGTGCGGGACGATTCCGATGGGACATTCTAGCGCTTCCAGCGCCGCTTTTGGAGCTATAATTTGCGGATCGCACAGGGTTCGTTGTTACTGGCCGCACAGTTGCAACACCATTCCGGCCACTTTGACGGTTCACTTCGCAATGGTGTGATGTGTCTCTTTTGCTTATCCTGTGTATATTTATCGTTCTCTCTCGTTGTGTTCGACACTCTTGACGACACTTTAATGGCTTGTTTTATGCTGGTTTGTAACGACGATCGTTCAACACACTTCACCATACACCGGTCGACCGGTGACACGTTGGAGTCACTTGGAGCGCTTATGCACAGTTTATCTGCAGATGTAGTGATTTGTTAGATTTGGCCATAATGGACCCAGGGACATGTGTTAACGGGTTTCTAAGTGCGAATTTGACGTTGTGGATCTTGTAAACATTTGTCGTCTTTGACAGCATGTGTGTCAATATTGCTATCTTCACTTTGTTCAATCGACAATTTGGTGGAGTATCGAGAATTCACAATTGTACATTTTAGTTTACTGTTCACACAAGTTTACTGTTCCCTTAAAGATATTTCAATTTGGTACAAAGAGGACTTAGCAAATGTCTTGTTTGGTCGACTTGTGTGTAAAAATTAAGATCTTCATTTTGCTAGATGAAAAATTTGGAGGAGGATCCTGAATAAATGCTACAGAATAAAGTTTAATATTTACATAATTTGTTGGATTTTGAACAATGGTCTGTTTAGGTTGTTTTAATGTTCAGACATAAGAGGATTTAGCAAAAATCTTATTTTGTCGTTCACCGGCCATAAACACGTAACCATATCTTACTGAAGTTGGACTTATACCAGAGCTCGTCCCCGTTCACCCTCCCCCCATCCCACACTGGGCTCGCGAAGGGAGTGCGAATTTTCACCGGCGGAAAATGATAATAAAAAGTGGCCCACCTTCTCGAAAAACCACTTTCCATATCGAATCGATCGCGCGTGAACCGGCGTCCGGTGCGATTGGGACTGGCTACACAAGACCTGGCAGTCCAAGAGTGTTGCAGGGTGAGTCTGGTTGGGGTTGGTAGATCCATGGTAAGTGTTTTTTTTTCGCTTCTCCTGCGACCAACCGCTCATGTCTGCCGTTCACTCCGCAGTAATCCGGTGCACCCGGTTCGTTAAATTTTAATGATCTCAACGAAAAGTACACACACACATACAAAGACACACACATACGTCTAAGTCCCGTGCGACCAGCTTCCCGGGTGGGTTTTTCGCGGCCGTTTTGGCGGCCCCGGGCTTGGCCGGTCCATAGGTGACGTGCTGGACATGACAGCGTTACGTGCGAAAACGTAGAAACGATGAAGTTCGGTCGAATTTAATTGACTCGAATATATGGCCGCGCTTTTCGTCCACCGTTGCTATGGGGAAAGGAATGTACGAATCGTCGTAATGCAGACTTTTTTTTATTTTGCAGTGACAAGGCTCCAGCCCTTGTTTTTATTGTATTTAAAAGTTTCATACAAAATACTAAGGTGCGTAAAATAGTTTGTTTCGTCGATCCGATTTTGATACAAATCATTTACGTTAATTGGCCTGATTCGCAGGAATTGATTTCAACCCCAATACACTGGTGTATAATTATTCCCAAATTTAATGTTCAGGGAACTTCATAGCATATCCACGGTGGAGGGCAATTATGTAAGTATCTGAAAGTAATTTGGTGAATTACATGGTGCATACTTTTTGTGTCTCTTCAAGAACAGGTTTTTCCTCCGTTCGCTTCCATCGTAGATAAAGGATAGTAGATGAAATAAAGGAGAAACACGCAAGGAGAACCTGCATCTGCGATAAGATCCTGCGCCGTAGGTGGTAAACGATGGGTCGTTAAAGATCTTAATTGAATTCAAACAAAGGCACGAGGCGCTTGGGTTTGCGATGAAGCATGAAAGCATAGCATGGACGCCATTACAGAAACTGGTATACATGATCGCGCAGTGATCATAATTCCTTCGTCCGATCGTCTTGGAAACGTCTTAATGAGTCAAACAAACATTCGATTCGCACGTCTGCGAATATCGAGGAAGAGTACAGGCGCGTCGAGATAAGTCTGGTCACGGTAATAATAACCGTTAAGCCGCGGTATCGGTCCCCTTTCGGAACTCGAAAACCTCCCAACGCAGGGAGGTTCGATTTGAGCCGTAGCCCACGCAAATCGGCTTAAATAATATCCAGCCACGCAATTAACTTTCGCCTTTTCAGCTGTCAGCTTTGCCGCATCCAATAAAAGGAGGCATTACCGAGACGGTAAGAATCAATCGACGACGCGTTCCGCATCGAGGCTGCAGAAGGAAAAGTTACATTAATAACACCGAATCAGCTCGGTTACGATTTTTCTACCGGCCCGAAAAAGGACCTTCCTTACTCGCCTTCAATAAAATCCATGCTAAGAAAATTGGAAACAAAAACTTCATGGTGTAAACTATTGGGTGTGCTTTATATAGAGCTTTTTTTTGAAGATTTTGCCAAAGTGGAAAAGAAGAGTTGCGAATGCAAAACGCTGCCGACGGTGGGTCGTAATAAATTTGCTTCTTTGCAGCTACGGTGTTTGCCCGTCGACGATCGAAAATCCCTAATAAGAGCAGAAAAATACGGTCGGATCAATTTTTCGACCAACTTTACGATAATTAGTCTCCGCCGGTGGCGTCGCCGAGGTTTAAGGTTTTTTGGAAGCCAAGAGAAAGGAAGAATCGATTTGGCACCGAAATTGATCTGTGTTCTACTTGTGAAGCGATCGTTTCAATATAAGACAAATTTATTCGTAAAATCCAATGTAAATAATCAGTTGCTGAAATAAGAACCGAAAAGCGAACCATAGTGCCCTGCTGTAGTAATTTAAAACAGTTTCAATGCACTCGAAAACAAAACATCGCCTGATTTTGACGCTGATTTCCAGGTTGACAGGTAAATCAGTTCCTTTCCCGATTTGCCCTAATGAGAACCCTTCATCGTGAACATGAGCGAATTATCGACCGTTTCCCTTCGCCAACGAGTTCGATTGGCATCGCTCCATTCCTCCCCCTTGCCCGTCTATCATTCGCCGATGCAAATAGTTTTCCGCTGTCCCGCGTCAATCAACATCGACAGGGCCCCGTGCCCGTCAGCACGTTGATGGCTCGCGTCAAACCCCGCGAGTGTGAATAATAAAATCGATTTCCATCGATTTATTCATTTGGTTGGTTTGATTTGATGTTGTGCATATGATGTGGGACGCTTGGTGGCGCCTGCCAATTGTCGGTGATCTGCATATCAGACACACACACGGCCATGGCAGACCAATCAACCGCAATGTCTTTATCATGAGTTGATCGATCCTTCAGTATATGAAAATGAACTTACATTGTCTGCAATGGTACTGAACCGCTTTTAAATAGTAATAAAAACAATGAAAGGTAAGAAGGTTTTTGATTGCAAAGCTAAAATAATAATAAATAACAACATGATCAATTGCACACAAAATAAATTAAATAATATAATTTCGTAATCTGATCAAGTAGAAAGTTCAGTTAAAATACTTTCGAAATAAAATCAAAAGTACTTCAACAACACAGCCTTATTTGTTACCTTTTCAAAAGATCACTATTTTTTTCGGGGTTCGTAAGAAATACATTGTTTGGCAGCATAAAAGAGAATAAACGTCCTTTGCAAATAAGTAACATCAAGGCACTGACAGAGTGACTCACGAATCGCAAAACCACAAAGCTCATGTTCGTATTCATGATAATTTGCGAATACTTGCCCAGGTCGCGTCCCTTCGGGAGATGATTATCTCGTGTTTTATTTCGTTTGAGTCATGTTCGTCGGGTTCATTTGTTGTGGTCCTTTCGGACGCTAAGCAGCGAAACGAATCGAGATAAAATGTAAGGTGAACGTAACAAAAGAAAAAGTAAATAATCAAAATGAGCAGTGCCAAGGATTATAGCAATGTTGTAAGAAGTTGCTCCCAAACGGCCCCTCCAACAACATGCTCCTGGTTCGTCATTACAGGGATGCTACAGCAGCAACGTTCGATACACGTCCGTCCCGCGCATGAGTGTTCGGCAGATTGATAGCGCCCATTACGGGCGAGAACATTTAACATTTCTCATTCGCTGCGGCTTCGGTTTGTCGGCAAAAGTTCAAGTTTAGCCGTTTTCGGCCCGCAATACATATTGCCTGCAATTAAGACTTATCTCGACCGTTGCCGCCAAAACGGTTGCATTGATCTTCGATAAGGAACCCGGGGAGAAACGGGTACGTGCCGCGAATTAACTCCAAACCGAATTCCAATTACCACTCGTTTAAGGTAAAGAAAACAAGAACTGCATGAGATTTGTTTCAACCGATCCAGTTCGCGAGGGAACATGGCGGAAACATAAATCATACCCGCCTGTCGTCGAGTCGTGCTGGATGGTAAAGAAAGAAAGGGGCGTAAAAACGAAACGAACGTAAGACCACCGCCACGAAAAGCGTGAAACAACTTTTCCTTGCAAAATTTGTCCCAACGTCAACGGGCGGTGAGTGATGCGCATGTAATGGGGGAAATTTCGCGTACATTTGGGACATTTTTCCGCCGGCTGGCAGCACACGTTTCCTGCACAAATTAGATCGCAAACTGTCGCCCTGTCTTGCGGTCTCGACAAACCGCAAAACATAGACCAACGACGCGAAGGGCGACATTAAATCTAATCATCATCATCTGTTCAGCCTAATTTCCCGCGCAACCCTTTCGATGTTCCACTGGTTCGTTCCTCTTCGTGGCTGTACGGTATGCCGGTTTTTTCCTCTTCCTACGACCAGCTGTTGACCAGATTTTTCCCAACAGTTGCTTACCTTACCGGTTGCTGTTTTCATGTTTGCAATTGCGCACACGAATCCACCCGCGTCAAATGTGAAACAACAGGCAAGAATGCGTGCCTGGGGAATGATGAACATATGACCGACACATCGCACCACTGCCTCGGTCCAATGTAAACAACGACATATTTGAGGAGAAAATGGAAGAAAATATAATCTTACGATAACATCACACGAAAGAAAACTCAAAGATACCACCAACATACCAGCGACGGTGGCTAAACAGCAGCCGGTAAGACAGATTTCACTTTCTATCGGAACGAAAATAAACCATAGAGATGTAAACGCACACACGTAGGAGCCGTTCTCGGCTATCCTCATGCCGGTGAACACAGCACAAACCGCCGGTCAGTCTGTGCCCGACGGTTTATCATTCAACCCATCATCAGGCGCACTTTTCATTGGCGGAAAAGTGAAGCGCGCTGGGAGGAAAATGAGCGCCCGTGTCCTGTGGATCTATCGGCGTGCGGATTTATTTATATTTTGCGCGATATACAATGTGTGTGTGAGTATAAGGCGCGGCGAGAAGGGTTGCGAAAGCGTACTCGGGTTACGTTAATTTCGTTCATCTTGTTATTGGTTTGTTACTTTATTTCTTGAAGATTGTTCTCGGGATCTGCTTTGTAGTGCAGAGGGGTTGGAAGTGATAATAATAAAAGGTAAAGATGATTTTATACTCAAAGCAATGTTTCAATAATGTGTTTTGAGCCTCGGGCCAAACGTTTATTTTGTAAATGGGCCTAACATTTGTTTTATAATATAAATAAATTTTATTTTAATTGTAATGTAATTTTGATTATTTAATTCCAGCAAAACGTTTTATCAGGAAACCACAACGATTTTTTAAAATAATCTTCAAAATACAATATATAAATGTGCATGGTTGCTGATTTAAGAAAGAAAATTTATTTTTTCAGAACTTCAAATCTTTTATCACAGTTGTTTCTATTAGAGAGGCAAAACCTGGATTACAAATTTTTGAGAGGCTAACGACTGAAACAAGATAAAAATGGTTTTAAATATTTTAAATCTTCGAGTTTTGATTCGTTTAAGAGGACATTTGGATATTATTGAAATATTCTAGTCGTAGAAGTTTAAGTGATGACTTTTATCAGGGATGTTCCAAAAGGAAGTCCTTAAGTAACACTGCATGGTTTTCCGCGATAATTTAAAATGTTTTAATGAAGGCTTTATTACTTAAACGAATGTTTTAATTAATGATTAATAGTCCTCTACAACAGTTCGAGAAGGGCGAAAGTATTATAATTTTACATATATCTAACATCCGTCATGCAGTTTTCCATTGATAAGAATTTATAGCTCTCTAATTTGGGAATCGGTAATGTCCAATTCATCAAGAGATTTTAGTTACTGGCCTGAACATGATGTAAATACTTTAAAAGTGTTAAACACATTTTGGCAATCGTAAACCAACCCTTCAAAACTTATGACATACGATTGATTTATGTTTCTTTGAAAATAAAATAATTTATAAAGTTGATTTAATAGTCGATCAATTAATTTAAAAAACAAACCATCGTTCAGCTATAGTCTTTGGTCCGCTATAGAGTTGTTCACAATCCGACCACTTTCGTAACACATGTGCCGACCTCATGAAGCCTAATAGAAACTATTTGTAAATGACATCACAAACACGTTATGCTTTCGAAAACAATCGATTACACATCAATATTGAAAACAGCAAACATTTCCTTCTCGTCAAACGCTTCCGAAACGAACGCGGGCACGAGTTGGGAGTTTCGTTTTGTGATTCAATGATCGATCGATCGAGTGTTTAACATTCACACTTCAGGTCGCAGCACGCGAGCTTTAGCCGCGCATAAATATTCCTTTTCTCCCAAATCGCCCCACGATCGGTCGATCGCACGTCGCGTGCACGCAAACCAAGACGATCAGACGTCAACCTTCGACGGGCCGAAAAAAGGCAACCGAACATAATATGAACCTTGCAGGCCTGCTGGTGGCCACACCGGTAGCGAAATATGTCCATTTCTGCACCGAACGCTGTCCATCAAAAAGCACCGGTGAAGGGGAAATGGAACCGACTTTCGTGCATGCCATTTTTGGCAGACGGTCGCCTGCAAAGGGATCGATCGTTTGGTTTTGTTCTCTTTGGCCCACGATTGTAAGTGCCGTCAAAAATAAAGAGTTCCCTCGGAAGAAGTGCGAGCTCTGAGCCGCAGTGGGATAAAGTGCTGGAATCAGCGAGTCCTGCGCACCGCGTGTCGGCGTCAGTCAGCTTAGCATGCAAATTTATCCGACAGTTTCCAGCTTCTGCCTGCCGGCGGTTCGGAAAAGCTGCGTTCATTCGCGAAATGCCCGCACGACAGTGATCTGTCAATTAAGTGCCATTGCCGCTCGCACGCTCGCCAGCCTTTTGCATAAATAACTGATTATTTGTTTTAATTCACTTCGCATTTCTCGTGCCAAGTGCCTTTCGTTCGGTGGAACAGCTCGGGGGCTTCGAGATGCAACGAATTGTAGAGCGATTGCAACGCACTGGAGCAAATATGTAGCAATTGGCAAGTCCAACTCGACGCCCATTCTCCTGGTACGTGGTGTGTGGCCCCATTTTTGCGGAGGAAGCGTAGGAATGTGCCATTTGACAGGTCGGAACCCATCTGCGAGACGTACGACACGACAAGATAATTTGCAACATATGCTACAATCTCTCGATCTCCGGGCGAAGGGAAAGGATCGGAACGCGCGGTATGGAGTTGATTGGAATTATTAAAATGTAGATTAAGCAAGTTTAAGCCACCTCCCTTCCCTCCAACGAACCAGGACGCCGGGGGTTGACAATCTATTTTTTCTGCTTTTCTCACCCCTTGTCAGTCGATGTCGATTGGAGCATGTTGTTCGGAGAGCCCGATTTGAAGTGTGTGGGCTCCGAGGTTCATTTTTTTCCCACTTCTCTACCACCTCGAGACGGAGTGCTGAAGGTTTTCGGCGTGTTCGGTGCTTCGGTTCGCACACTTATTTGTTTTTAATTTTCTCTATCCCCCGGCAGGGAGGTATACAAATTAATTCAAGCCTTTAACATACATTTTATTATTTGTTTCTGCGGTTTTGTCACGACAAGCTGACGACAACGATGGCGATGATTGAAGGGTTGCCACGAGTCGCCTCTAACCAATTTATTTTGGAAGGAAAGACCAAACACCAGGAAAGAAGGAGTTGCACAATGTCTCTTTAAATTGGGCCACATTGCTGAAGGATTAAAAAGCGTTTAAAACAAATCTTTTCTTGATTCTCAACTTCTTGTTCTACTGCTCATAAAATGGTCCATAAACCTCTCACCGACTTCCGATCTGCGAGCAACAAAAACAGGTGCGTCCGATTGTGAGGAAACCATAACCAACTCGTGCTGTCACTTGTTTTAACCGGACGCCAAGGCAGAAAAATGTGTGCCAATTCTTTTTGGGGGGAAATGTACGTCGTATTTTTCTTTTTCTATCAGACTCGATGGTCTCGGTAACGATACCATGCGAACGCTATTTATGAACGTATATACAAAACAAAACGTTCACGATGGGGATGCTATTTATATTTCCGCCGCGACTTTTTCTCTCACGCGTGCTGCAGTGCGATCGAAAGTAAATTTCGTTTTCAAAATAAACACACTATTCTAGTGAGTGTAAGTACGACTCAGCGAGTGTATTGCGATTGAAGATCGCGCACACTCGATCCGTTCTCTGCCATAAAACAGGATGGTAAGTTTATTTACCAAACAACGACCGGCTTAAGTTGATTTTAAGTTAACGGCGATGTCAATTTTGAAACTTTGTTACATGCTACACAACAACAACGGAAAAGTAATTGTAAATTATGTCTTCCGATTGATACATTTCCTTGAAAATTGATAACAAAACTAATGAAATGTTACCAAAAATTTCAGTAGAAAGTGAAGCAAAGTGGGACCTGTAAGACAAATGTGAAAACATTACTACCCCCGAGTGGAACTGGGACCGGATCCTTTTATGATTTGGTGTCGTAAAACGGGCTAATCTGTTTTACACCGTTTCCCACTGGCGTGCGATATTTCGTCGGCATTGCGTGACCAGCCGCATCCGGAGTTGCAAAAACTAGCAACTATGTCAGGAAAACACGTTTATTTTTCGATCGAAAATATAGCATGTCTTCTTGTGGGTCGGTGTGTTTCCCCAACAGGCTTTATTTTATTATGGCACTCTTGCAAGGGTTCATGTGGGAATGAAACGATCATTCCACTCGTGCGTCGTTCGCGCCTCACGCTTGCTCAATCGGACACGCCGAGATCGAGGCAGCCTCCGGGTCGAGGCTGCAATTTACTCAATCTGTGAACGATCTGCTGATGATGATCTCTCGCACTGGGATGGAAGTGCTTGCAGTGCCACGCGTGCCTCTGTGACACGAACACCAATAATCTTTGGTTTGAGCTTCGAGGTCCCGGGGCTTGGTGGTTAAATAATTATTTGTTAAATAACGTTGTCAGTACTGTTGGATGTTATCATTTGGCGATTTTTAGCGCAAGGAACCCATAGAGTGGGTAATGTGTATCCCTAGGATGTTGTTGAAATTCAAGTCGTAAGGCTCGTTGTAGGTCAGAGTTATTCCAGAAACTTACGGACAAAACTAGAGTCTCTTCACATACTGTTTCAAACAAATTTGATGCAGAATAGATTATTATTACAGACGTGGACAATCCAACAGTCATAGTTATTCATAGACATAGACAATCTCTGTAACTAAGTTATGCAAATTGGTGGAATAATTCTTTAATCAATAGACATGCTGCAATTATCTTTAGTAATTTGAAGGACACATGAATCGTTCAATAAATGAACCATACAATGAAAATGATTTCTGTTATGTTAAACTACCGATCAGAACATGACAGTGTAGTTATGTTTCTAAGAAGCAATACCGTATTCTATTGTAAACAACAGTCCCTACAAGGAGCCTTCGACTTCTTTTTTGCGCGTTCCATCTAAATTGAAGGTGTACCAAGATGGCATCAAGTGTCGGCAAGATTGGCACGTACACCACGGAACGCAGAGCTTCGACAAGGGCTGGATTATTACATGTGATCATGACAGCGACCACCGCGACGGCATCGGAGCTGATGATGATGGTGCTATGATTCCATAATTCAATCAAAAACTTGAATGCGCATGACAACGGCAAGCCAGGCTTGAATTCCTATGCGCGCGAATGCCATCAATAAATCTTCCATAATGTTTAGTTCGGTGACGCTTCCATCGAGTGGTTTGACGCCATTGCTCAAGGGCTAGCGCAAATTGTTGGCGCGGGATCTATTAAAGTGGCCCCGTCGTTAGAAGAGGGGATAGTTACCTTGTTATAATCTAATCTCCTCGTCAGGTCGGTGTGTCTTGAGGGTTGGGTTTCTTTTTGTTCCGAATCGACTGCTTTAATGACCGAGTACAGCTGAGGAACGAAAGAAGTTCGCAGATTCATCAGATCTCTTGCGGGAGTCTTGCACGACCTCTCGCCATCACTTCCAAAGTGTTTCAAAACCTTGAGCCCGGAAGGTCATAGCGTGCGCGGCTGTTGGAGCATTTCTTGAAAGTCAAAGACAATGGTCGGCAAAAAAAACACACACACACAACCGTCGGAAAAGTAGCTCCAAACGTGTTTCCTTCTTATATGTTTATGGTTTTAAAAGCGGTTATCGAAAAACTTCCTTCAGACTGCGGACACCATTTTCACTCTTCGATTCAATTCCGACGCCTCGAAAACGACTTTCAAAGTAATCTTCAACGGAAACTGTTTAAAAGTCAGTTGTATCGCGAAATTAAATCGTTCGGAAATCGATTCAGAGACGCAACATATTGAGTGAGTGCGGAGACCGTGACGAAGGTTTCGTTGGCCGGAAGTGACCCGCATGCTCGCAACGGAGCCGTATCAAATTTGCATATTTAGCTTGCGTGCGAAAATCGAAACCATGATTTTGGGTATATTTATTTTAAATAGAGCATAGGTTTTTTGTTTTGTTTTATTCATGTCTCAGATTGAAACCTTAACCTTTGCATCTTTTGGAAAGGGACAATTTCGAGCAAAACGAAATTGATCGCGTGTAAATCGAAACCGTGGAAAAGGTTACGAAACTACCAAAGAACGAAAGCTATTAATCAAACATCAAATGAAAGAGAGGGGCAGATAGAGCGGCAAATTGAATTCACTTAACGATACATTGGCCATCAATCATAATAAAACTACATACTTAGTAAAAGTTACATCAGTTTAACATTGCGCAATCGTGTGTGTGCTTGGCCTTACGACGTACTTTTGCACCGAAAACGTTCTCTACCTGCGCTGACGCTGATCCACCTCCGTATTGACTTATTTTAATTAGATCGTTACATCTGAGTTCAGCTGACATGGTTCAAGCCGTGCATCGGAGACGAACAGTCTACAGAATCGATGCAGAATCGTTCACATACATGTTTCGCTTCGTCGGCGGATGTCGGAACATCTATTAAAAGTCAGACAGCCGGTCCTCCGAGGCCGGCCGGTAGTTCCCACAAGTAATTCGACACTTGCCTACAGTTGGTCTCGCGATCGCAAGTGTATCTCAGAGAAAAGAGATTCAGATTCTCTGTACAATTTCCGTACAGCAAATGTATTTTAATGCCGATTTAAGCTCAACCAAACCACCATAGATGATCTTCAAAATGAATTTTCATATTTGAGGAAATCTATTCATGGAAATTTCATGACTTTTTGAGAAGAAACCTTTTGGTGACAAATTTAAGGTTGCATTTAAGACTCCCTCTTCAAATAATATCTACATTATGCCCTCATATCTTTAACGGTTCATAACTTTATGAACTGAACAGCGTTTTGCAATCTTCCCATCTATTCTTTTGGCATGGGACAACTCATTTTTTAGCTATTTCTTGAATCTCTCATGTCATTGGATTTTTGCAGCTTAGGCTACGTTAATTCTGACCTTATTTTAGAATTTTTTTCTGTAGCTTAACTCAAACAGCCTTCTCTATGTCTCATGTATCGGCAGCAAACCAACCGAAATGTGATGCGATAAGCTTTGGACACTCGACAACGTTTTCCAACTAACTGGGTTCTCCAAACACCGAAGAGATTTGGCAATTTTTAGGTCAAACCCCGTATCGTATGTCTCAGTTCGTTCACCACAAATCCACCATTTGATCAGCGTCTCGACTCGAGAACATGGCGTTGGGAACTGATTACTGGAACATGTGTGTGGTGCGGTGTGTAAGCGCTTATCGCTCACGCCGAAGCGTTCCGCGTGGTGCTAGATAAACAAACTCCAACACACACAGGCACAAACCACCCAAGAGTTGTTGGAGGCGAGCGAGACTGTGACGCCAATTGCATTGCATCGATTAATGCAACCTGCAGCAGCGCGGACCGACGCATTCGGCCACAAGAAGATCAACATCTTCTCGCACGCGCAGCCGTTGATCGCGTTTTTGAACTTGTCCCTGGCCAATCTCGCACCCCTTGCCTCACTTTCCCTCCGTCTCGGGGGTTTCGGTTTGGTGGTGTTTTAAGAAAAGGAAAAACTGGGGGGGAAATGTCGGTCCTAGGCAGTGCCAGCCGAGTTCGTTCAACTTCGCTCGCCACGTCGTCTTGTGCATGTTTACGTGATTCTGCGTGTGACACCTTCACCGCGGGCCGTGAGCAGGTGAGAGTCACCGGTCATCAGGGGGTGGAGGGTTTTTTCTTCTTCTTTTGTCCGCGAATAAGACCACACAGCGGCAGCGAAGAAGGGGTCGGTAAAGCTGCCGGCGGACGGTAGGCCGAAGGAGCCAACGTGTTTGTGTAGGACACTTTGTTGCATACTAATTTTGTGTCCCCCGAGTCCCCGCCCGGGCAGCCAAATTGGTAGCTGCTAAAAGATACTCTCCAACCGGCCGCGTTCAGGTCTCTCAAGTCAAAACGGGCACGACGACGACGACGACGTGTGTCCGAACGCTATAGGATACCGAGAGGCAAGGCAAGGGCGAACGTCATTAAAGCTGACTCGATGCCATTCGAGCAGCACGCGGGACTAATGACAGCGCGTTGTTGTCGTGAAGTCTTCACCAGTTGCGTGTGAAGTGCGTTCCCACAAGAAGTCCATCGTCGAATGATCCACAACGTCAAGTCACTGAAGCGGGGGAAAGGTTAAATCTAGGACGCTAGGAAGTATCTGTCTCTTCTGCGGTTTGTCACGTTTCAGAGCATGAATGTATCAAAAATGCACAACAGCGAATTACAGAGACGCACACGAAGAAAAAGGAGGAGATCCTGTGCAACTTCCTACAAACACCAGTGAACCGCTGTGGCTATGCTTGCCGTCGCACTTATGTGTTGTAGCACGTTCAGGTGTCACTCGTATGAAGTTCCTGTGCGTGAACGAATCAATCGATCGATGGCGGCAACCTTGGCCTCAGCGGCAGCAGCAGCAGCAACAGCGCTGCCCGTGAGTCGCCGGAAAGTCGTTTGCTGCGTAGCACCTTTGCGGGTGACTTTCAAGAGGTCTGCTTGGTCTCTCATCAGCTGGTTTCAGCTGGAGCGATTCCAATGTACACACGAAAACGAAACAAAAACGACAAACTGAGGAACTTCCGCGAATCCAGCCTCAAATGCACAGAACAGCCACACACAAACACACCGCACCGTGGCGAAACGATCACCTTGATCTTGGGGTCTTGTAGGTCAGCGTCCAAATATGAACGTAGCGAACTAGAACTTGTCTGCAGCAACGATCACGAAGACTCTTTAGGAATATTCGGTCTGAATTTCAGTGGAGCAAAGGTAGACTTTTCAACGCATTGTTTAAAGGTGTAAACACTCTTGATTACTCGTAAAATTTTGAAAAAAAACACAACAGCATAAAACACTTGGCGGAAAGCGAAACCGAACTGACCTCGTGAGCGATCGCGCGGGGGAAAACGCTCCTAACCGTACGGAGTCTTGTTTTGAACTGATCACGCTCTTCCTCGCTCTTCGCGACGTCGAGACGAGTGTCTATAAGGCGTACGAACGCCGCGAGACAGCGCGCGGACTCGCGGATAGAGACGGAGCCGCCGCACGCCTTGCGGTGACCGAGTGAGACGGCGTCGGCTGAAATTAAGAAACGAAAAAACCGCCGCTTCTCCATCCCGCACGTTCACCCTGCCCCCTCCCCCCAAAAACCAGCCAACCCAGTTTTGTTTGGTTGCTCCGCACTGATCGGTGAATGGAGAAAAAGCAGGCGGGCAGGCGGGCAGGCGCTTGCCAAGGACTTGGTGCACCCGGGTGGGTGCGTTGGGAACCACCACCCGGTTGGGAGGAGGAGGTGGACCTGCTGGAGCATGGTGTATGGGTTGTTTAGCGCGAGGATCCGTTGGCCGGAGGCTTTTCACGAGGCGGGTTGTGAATGATGAGAAGGACGAAGGAAGCGAAAAAACCTGAATTATGTCATATACGCATCGAACACTCGAGGAGGGAGTGGGGCGCAGTCAGGGAAGCGAATGGAAGGGTAAGCTCCATACCCCTTCAATATAGATTGTTGTTGTTGTTGTCGGTTGCTTTTTGCCATCCGGCTCAGTGGAAAGGAGAAGGATAGCAAGCAGAATGGTGCCGGCGAGAGTAGGTACGGCAGCAAACTGCTCGAATAGACGTGATCGAGCTACTCGAATTGGATACTACGGTGCGTAATAGTAGAGTCATCAAGCAGGGGGAGAAAGAGTTTGACCGATTAAAATGCCGAGAGAGTGACAACGCCTATGAAGAGATGATAAGCAATCGGAGAGAAGACAGATGATTGATAATTAAAAACGAGAGCACTATCTTCCAACGTCCCTTAGTAAGCCTGAATAGTATAAGGCACACGAAAGTGAATCATATAGGAAACAAACGTTGATAACTCTCTTCGGAAACCACTTGAATTGATCAAAGCGAGCGACGTGTACTAACGGTTTATAAGAAGCCATAGAACTTCTTGGAGTAACTGGGTATCGATGCAATAAATATCAAGAGCAATTTAGAATTATGAAATCGTGAACCTGAAGCGTGATAGTTGGAGATAAAGAATAATAAATATCACAGTGATGGTTGATTGATCAACCAATTGAGATTTTCTGAAGTAGTTGCTTATTGAATTGAGGAACTAATTAAAAGAAATTAAAAACGAGTGACTTGTTCTTTTCGAAACAATGAGTTACATTTCATGTTTAAGTTTCCTTCTTTTATATTGTTTGGTAAAATAGATAAAAATAACGGTGTGTTTATGTTGCCTTAAATAAAATAGAATCCCTCTCTCCCTAAGCAATCCCTCTCTCCGATCAAACCAGAGCTAACGGGACGCGTCCAGATACGACCGACTTCAATTAAATAGGTGCGAGATCTATATTGCTTACCCTTATATATTTAATAAATTTCTGATGAAAAACAATTCCACTCGTTTGCATCGACCGAGTTTGATGCGCACCCGGCTACGTCAGCCATCATGCTATCAATTGATGATGGGTTAATGGGAGATGATTGCCAAATGGCGCCTGCGTGGAAAAGAAAAGAAAAAGGAAGGCGCCAGGGGCGGGCATATTTTTATGGAAGTTGTTCAATTTATGTCCGAAGCATCCATAACCGGGTCGGACGAACGAAATTAAGGTCATGCGTGTGTGTCGTTGCGTACGCTGACAGTTTAGCAGCATTTCACGACTGTGGAGGTTTGTGTTTCCTCCTATGAGAGGTATTTTAGAAGCATAATTTCTCTACCATATGAGAACCCACTGCAAAGACCGCAGTATGACTAATTGATTCAAAATTACCAACCCGGTGCAGTGTAGCCACACATTTAGTCGCTACCGTTAGCTAGCATTGGGTTGTTTGTGTTGTGTTTGTGTAGTGTTTGTGCCTGTTTCCCCCCCCTTTCATCGGCAACAACCGGTAGCCGCGACGGCAAACAGGCTCTTCACGAGCGATTAAACTTCACTTAAGATACGAGGCTCGCTACACGATCGAAGCTAATTGAGTTTCCGGTCGATGCTGCTGCATCGATCGTTCGCAAGTCGAAGGTGATGTCGTTGTCAGTCACCGGTGGCAGTGGTGGTGGTGGTGGTGACGACGCTGTCGGCGGCCTAGTACAACACTAGTAGTTGTACGGGCCTCCAATAGTGGCCCTATTAGGACGACGCCATGTGAATGATCGGCTGCGAATGTCAGCAAAGGATGATTGATGGGCGCAAACATTGCGAATGAAGCGGCTCGTACCTCGCACGTGATGATGATGCTGCGGATGATGATGATGACTAACGACATGGGACGAGTTGGGGATCTTGTTTCGCCATCGCTTCCGACCATGAGTTCCGCTTACGAAGCTTCCTTCAACGAACGGAACACTGCCAATGTTTGCCGTATTTAGGAGGGTGAAGAAAAATACATTCATCCCCACATCGACGCTTTTTGGGTCAGAGCGTTTTCCTTTTTCTCGCACTCAACGACGCCTACAACAACGCGCCTGAGTAGCTCGAAGGATTGCCGCTACCGAGATGCCAAAGGCATTGTTTGGCCCGCTGTTGTTCGTTGAAGTCTTCGAGGGTTTGTTTTCTTCACTCCCCTACGGTGGGGTTTTATTTTCTTCTCCTCCATTGTTTGCCATTTCATTGCACGCTAATTATTATTTGCGCGTAGCCCCGTGTTCCATTGGTTCCACTTGATGATGACAGCGTCTCCTTCAAAATATTTGCACAAGCACGAGGCAAAGAGGATCTTGACAATCGGGTGTCGCCTGTTGCCGTCGGCGTGCCCACCATAGCGGGGGCCTGCTGGTTTCTAACATCTTATACATCGTTGGCTGACGAACACAACCAACCTGCGTGTTGCTCCGGGATGGAGCTTGTAGCGGCGTTGTGTCATGTGTCATTTTTTCCACCATTTTACTTTCGCCCCGAAGAGAGTTTGTGCAAAAGTCGACTTGTAACCCCACGTCGGACTCTGCGCTGTACCTGTCAATGCCCTGCTGACACACACCTGAACATCCCACTAGGTTAGAGTGATATCCCTTCAATGGCCGGGCAATGTTAAGGATCAATCCCATTTATATTGAGTTGTTGCCTCATCAAGATAGATCAAAGAACTTGTAAAAGAAAGATCAACCAGATCTGAAGGGGGATCAGATGTTCGCTGAATATAATTCCTTAAAACTTAATAGAATATAGGCAAAGATATCTTAAAAGAAGAAAGCTATGTCGATTCAAAAAAGTGTTTCTCAATAGCAGGTTTTCTTCAGCAGGTTCTTCATCAAATATCTTTCCTCAAACCTCTTATCTAATGGAGCTGCATCCAAGGGTTACCAGCGAGGGCAACGTGTGCAGTGTTGCCCGAAAGGAAAAACAGTCGAAGCCACCCTCGGGCAAACGCAAGAAACGAAAGCAAACCGCGACCCGTGTCCGCGATTTCGGGACGATCGATCTCGATCGGCCGACGTTGAAACGTTGAGTGACAGGTGATTTACATTGGCTTTAGGAGTGTGTGGTCCGCGGGCTCCATTTCATCATCCCGTAATCCGTCAGCCGAGATCAGCTCTGGGACTCCGCGTGTCATGTGTGCGCGAAACGTGAAACACGAAACGCCAGCGCGCGCGCGAGAAAGCTCGAATTTGGCGCACTCTGCGAGCAAGTTCGTTCGGACTGAACCTTTCGCAAACGCAAAACGAGATTCTGCACGAATGGGTGATCGACGGTGGGATGGGTGCTGCCTTGGCATGGCGGAGAGGTTGAATTTCTTTGGACAGATATTTTTACCGTCCCCACTGAGTTGGAAGTCGTGATCTTCGTGGGTCAGGTTTGGCGTATCCCAATTCCATATCTCGGAAGTCCCGAGGGAGATAGTATCGCTTTGACGGTTTTATTTCACCGTTCATCCGGTGCGGATCGCAAAACAGCAAACGCGGCGGCTGCCTTTTCGATTTTTAATTCTGTTTTCGGAACTCGTAAAGAAAACGTCCACACAGCGGAATGAGCGAACTTCAAACGAAGATCGGATCATCGCGCTTTTAATTACATTTACCCTTCCGACCCATTGTTGACATTTGGCCAATGAATTTCCCGGGGTTCTTTAATACTGCTTCTCTTCACATTCCGATTTTCTATATTTTCGCACATTTTTCGCAACCGTTTGTTTTGATATTTCAATACGTCAACGGCATTATATCGCCAAGGAAACAAAGATGAAAAATGGAGATGCATCACGATGCAATTGACGTAAGCGTACGATCGCAATTAAATGTCCTCCATCGTGTTGAATACTGTCATGAGTTTCAACACTCAGACATTAATCGTGAGTGTTGAAATGGTTTTTCCCCAAGGCGTCTTTTTCCGTTAAAGAAATACAAAACGGGTATTGAAGAAATAATATTAAAAGAATTTAATCGGTGAGATTAAATTAAGTAACTATAATATATTATATTGCAGCTAACCCCCACGAGAGAAGAAGTAGCAGGTTTTTTATACTAAAATACACTCACAAAATTCAATGTTGCATCATTTGTTGAATACTGTCAATTGGTTACATACCTGAAAGAAAAACGAATAAACATTTATTAGAAGGCATATTATAAAAGTTGGTAAATATTCATATTTCAGAAATATATATAAATGATATGACAGCATAAGTGAGCGCATCAAGACTTCATGAATATAATATTTTGATTGATTATTATTAATTGCTTGATCAGTAAGCAATTATCGATTGTCTGAGCAGAAGCGATGCCCAACTTTAACGAATGTAATAAAATAGGGAACCAAAATAAATAAGACAAAAAACACGCTAACCGATAAACATGTGACAAAACCAATGGGAGAAAAAATATCTCCATTTCTTTCACACATTAACACTGCCGTTTCCGTGGAACATATGGAGGCTTCAACAAGGACCTCGGTTGGCTATCGAATATCAACCGGTTTTGGTAGGGGGTGTCTGTTTGTTTTTCTTCTCTTTTTTTTTCGACAACTCGCTTTGAAGCGCAAGGTGAAAAATTGTACACACGAACATTGCCCATGTCCAAACGATGTGCACTTGATTAAGGTCTCATTAAGGAAATATGACGAATTACAAACTGTCATACGATCCCTGTTGCACCAATAAATTCATGTTTTCCCTCGCCCCTCGATAATGGTGGGAGGGTGGAACATGGCGGGGTGTGAACATTATACCGATATACCGCCGGGAGATAATGTTTTCAGGTGACAATGTTTGCGACAATGGGAAAACACGCACCAGCGTTGAGGTTGAACGCAACGAAACGGCAACGAGAAGGAATAAATTTCATTTTGATTTCAACATGATGAATTTTGTGTTTTCATTCGTTTGTTTCCACCCTTTGTTCGTGTAGGAAATCGCATCAAAATGTATCAACATATTTTTGATGTAAAGTTTAGCTTTTATTCACCACTATTTTATGATTAATTGTGACAGTATCTTCACTTTTTTATATCTTCTTTATAAAATCTCTTGTCCAGTCCAAAGAGTTCAGACGCATTTTGATGTGTTTAACACGATTATATCATTTGTAGAATTCGAAGAAAAAATGGTAATTGAGAAATTTTGTCTTGATTTGATTGGATCGAAACTCTCTTAATGTTTACTGCGTAAACAATCCACCTTCAAAAACGCCGCTTTACAACTGCGAAAGAACCAACGAAGTTAATTAAGTCCTGCGGTGCATCGTAACGAAATTTTAGTTTTGTTTGTTCCCAACTGCGTTCGACGACCGGTTTCCGGACAATACGGTCAATAAAATTAAATTTCTCAAACCAAAATCTCGATTCCAAAATTGAGACTTCGTTCGCCCCGGAACTCCCGTAGCTTTTGCACCTGCATCGGTAAACTTTTATGTGCACAATTTAACGACTTTTGCGATGAAATGAGACCGTATGTGTGTATGTGTGTGTGTGTATGCTTCATGTGGATAATTGTTAATTTTCCTTACCGACGATAACGATTTTGCACGGTACCGGAATGGGTATACAAAGGGGAGTAAAGGGAATAAAACGGTCCCCCAAAAGCCACCAGTTTTTCTTCATGTAACCGACTATGGAAGGTAATAAACATATGGACCTAACTGGTCGTAGTTTCCTTTCACTGGCAAACTCAAAGTTGTACCGTTTCAAATTGTAAAAATATGAAAACCGAAAGGCCAATGCAATTTAAAATACCTTCAAAAAGTCTGTAGTGAAAACATCCCAAAATGTATGATTTAAGAGCCATCGAATCAGGAAATTGAACAAAATTTGCATAAAAGATCTCACCCAAGATTGAACATTAATCGCACCACCGACGCCTTCGCGTTTTGTTTTATGCGCAAAAATTCAATAATATTGAACCATTCTGATCGATCAAAACCGTTTTATCGACGAAGAATCTCTCAAAAATGGCGCTAAGAACATTCGATTTCCATTTTCACCTTCCCCTTCCGAAACGCTGATGGTAGAAAAAGTATTGGCTCAAAATGTCTCAATAAAAATCGTCGTCTTCTCCTCCCCACGACTTGGTGAAGGAATAAACAAAAGGAAGGATCCATTCGCACCGGTGAGATCATCGGGCCACGACCGATAAAGGCATCAACGGGAAAACACATCCAATTCTGCCACTTGAGAGATTGGAGCCTTTTGGGATGAATACTTTTACGATCTAGCAATAAATTGATTTTGGAGGTGCACTCGAAACGCACCAGCGTGAGTGCATCGATCCTTGCAACCCAGCATGAGTCCCCTAAGGGGTGCGAAACGATCACTTCAGGGGAGCGCGTTCGTGCGCAACATTTATCTCGTTATTTTATCGACTGTTCGTTTTGATTCGAGCTGACACCCGGAATGGGTGCGCATGCGAGGCTGTTGGTCGTAAAGTGTATTTTCCTTCGGCAAAAGGAGCAAACAATTGTTCCAAAAGTAACACGCTTTACCTTGCCAATTATTATTTACACAACGGATTTGTCATGGAGCGAACGTTCACACTCGCGAAAAAGCGAGCAAACATAAAAGTGGTATCACAGGTACTGTAATAATTCAGTATTATCCATATAAATGTACCCCAGAAAACTCAATACAGTTCATTTTTCGTTAAAAACGATTACGATGCACAAACACGAGAAGCAGGGAAGTAAACAGGAAACCAAACCAAAGTGTTCAACCTTTCGCTCGTCGAATGAGTTCACCCAGTAGTTATCAATGGATTTCGGAGACACAAAAATAAATGTACTTTATTCGAAGCGGCTCGAGGATGTAAAAAGCATGCCCCCGGTTAAGATATCATTGATCGTCGTTGTGTTCGGAAGGATGTTGGGGTTTCTCTTTGCCCCGATTATCGTTATTATCCTAACCGCCCTGGCAGCCCTTTCATGTGCCCCGGTGACTTATACGACGACTGCGAGGTGCAGCGAGGATTATATATTTCTGTCATACATTGTGCGACCCGGTAAATGCTTCTTCAGACGAAACACGGTGGAAAAACGATGGACACGACTGCCTGTTTGACCTCAGGTCCTGTCCCGGGTGGCTTTGGCGGTAGTTTTTTCTTTTCGGTTTCGGTCGACGGTATTTTCGAAAGGTTCCCACTTTATTCACCCTGCGCTGGTGCAAAACCGATAATTTATACCGTTGTCTTGTGCGGATCGCGGTTTTGGATTACGGATCAAGTGTGCGCAGTCTTAAATGCGCGCCCGTGTGTTGGTCTGGATTTTGTTCTGTTTTAATTCACATCGCACAGTAGGGCAGTGCATTAATCCACCTTTTTGTGCCGATTTTTCCCCGCCCCATTCCGATAAGCGATCGTGAACGACGGCGAGGTTTGGTATCACCACGCATGGGAAACACTCGTACGGGAAGCCAGCCTGCCTCACGTGGTGATCGTTTTATTTTTCCCCTCCAGTGGCTTGAATTATGGCTTCATTCCCCGTTGCTTGGGCTATTAAAATGCTGTTTCCGCGCGGGGACAAAATATGTATCTCAGCCCCGCGGCCAAGTCATAAATTCGTGCCTCCGAAAACTCCGATTCGGATCTGGATATTTCCTCCCGATGCAATTCCACGCACCGCACGACACTAGATAAATAAAACCTGCACCAAAACGGACGCCACAAACCATCGCCGTGGACATCGTAATCGGCCGATTAAAGTTCGCGTCGCCATTAGCCAAGATCAAGACAACACAGACCGGCCTCGTGGGACAGGTTGTCTTTCCTTTCGCACCGGAGTGGAGTACGAAAAAGTACGAACGGTAACAATACAACCCGATGCCGGGTCCTATATTTCCCGCACGGCAGCACGGAACTGGCCGTCGGTAGTGATTAATGATCGGTGAACTTCAAAAACCCAGATGCCGACTGAGTTGGAACTGTCACATGACAAAAAAAAACACTGAAAATCCGCACATCGATCGACAACCTAAAATCACCAACCGTGAGCCAATCGGGTGCAATAGAGATGTAGCAAATTGGTGTGAGATTATCGCGAATGCGTAAAAAACTGAAACACGACATCGTCCAAGCGTATTTGATGCCGGTGACCCTGAGCCTTGATGGATTTAAGATCACCGAAATTGGGCAGTGCATAAGAAAAATATATAAATACGGTCAATGGAAACTAAAGCAACGCACTTCATCGTTTGCAGCCAATATCGTTGGCTACGTGTTCACTTTTTTACTTTGTTGACATGCTTGTACAGCCGTTTGTCTTGTGAGGTTAGGTAAAGATAAAAGCAAAATAAAATTCATTGAAACAACTTGATTATGATTGATATCCGTTTGAAAATGGTTCACTTTAAATACTTAAGAAGTATTAAATAAGGTATATCTCATAAGCTAACATTTGAGGACCAGAAACACACATGACACATAAGGGGATTAATATCGCAATATAACCACAGTTGAGCTCCTCTCAAACGAGTTCATTTTATCTAGGTCGCAAGGCGGATCAAATCCGTTAATGTGATCACGACGCATTATGCGTACACGATTCGTCGTACGTCGTGGAACTGTGAAAAAGAGATTAACTCGGGGCGCCAGGAAAGAAATGACATCAAAGAAACGGTACACATTTTGAGATAAATGTTAACGATTTCATGGTTCAACTCTAACTCGCGACGTAAAGCCGGTTTGACACGGATAATAAATCTAAAACTAAAGAAAGAGATGAAAAGAACTGTGTGGCTCGAGTGTTGGAATTGAGAAACTTTAACCAGAAAACTTTAAGGGCAATGAATGCTAATGCTCAAATTGTTCTGAACACTGTTTACGTGAAAGGCATTCCGCAATACAGCTGAAACAGCACCTCCCCTGACTGTAACGTTTCAGAAAACAAAATCAACTTTCATTTGCATCAATTTGTGTTGGCCGACAAGCAATTGGCAACATTTTGTTTATACACGTACTTTCGGTTCCATCGATTTTTTTCAATCTCTTCCTAGGCAAGAGCGAGCCGCCAGATACGATAAGAGCACGTTACCGGTGAGTGGCAGGCTGTACAATTCACGGTTTCACTTTATCGCGCATTAGCGGTGTGATTAAAACGCGCCCTGGCTTCGTTAGCAAACGATCGGGCTAGTCCAAACAAACACTCCAACGAGGATCATGCGTTGCGAAGTGGTGGTAGTTTGCTAACATGTTTCGATTTGAGTGTTTTTCGGAAGATGAGGTGGTTATCATTAAGCTGAGCGTTAAAACACATCGTCTCGCGAAAGTTATTGTTTTCAATGTTTGAAAAGCAAACCAGTTCTATTTTCATTCCGCGAAGTGTATAACAAGGTCTGCAGAGCCCTCTAGCGGCGGCTAGCGAGAACTGACACCGGGGAACCGGTTCAAATTTATAACTGTTTAACTTTGCAACGGCTTATTGAGATGCATTTTTACATGCAGAGGTGCATTTGCGTCTCAAAAACATGCAAAACTGCTCTCTTGTTGATATGGTATATGTAGATTTTTTTACTGTTCAAATTTTAACTGGTAGCAGTTTAAAAGTGTAGTGTACTATTTTCAATATTGAGTGCGTGAGTGACACGTTGAACGGCAGTAAAGTAGGAGATTTATAATTAATGGTGCACTTTTCAAAATTTTCCTATCTAATAACACCCCAGGACGCCCGGTACATGACCGTTGTATAACATTAATTATTTTGAAACATTGCTCCAACTCGGCCACCGCCCGATAGGTACACCCAAACACATTCCAACGGTGAGTTTCAACGTGTTGTTGTGAATATTTTTCAATTAACTATTTCACCGATGTTTGGTAATCAGATGTGCCGCTTCGGGCTTTGGACGCGCCCCATGGCCTTAGTGGAGCCTCCCCGCGTGCATCTAACTACCTTTATCCGACCGGTTCATTAATGGGGTGTCGTTGCTAATGTTTGACAATTTTTCCCCCCTTTCATGTGTGGTGAAATATTTACTCGCAATGCACCATTTCACACTTGAACGCGCGTAGCGACACGACGGACATGGGGAGGAACACCCTGCACTCACGTCAGTCGCGTGCATTTTCATCAATTCTACGGTTTGCGTCCAATTAGTTCATCGCTTGCGCACCGGAAAAACCAGTTGCACCCAAGTGGTGAGGAGCGGGGCAGGGTAAGGCTCTATAATCGCGTCGCAGTATCGTAAAATCAAATATAAGGTGTTAATGATTACGACGACGGACACGGGCTGCATCTCTTTCTTCGTATTTTTTCGTGTTCGCCCTTTTCCTACGTGCAGCCAGAAAGCTATCGCATGCCAGGGACAATTTTCTTTTGATGTTAGATAGGTTTTAGATAACGTTGGAAATTTCCGCTGGAACGGTCATTTATCAGTGTACATCGTTGGCAGGAAATCGATTTAGCCTACAGTGTTTTATTGGCTGTGTTTGGATCAAAGAGTTTACGGGTTGAGGTTCTACTGTATAAATTAAAACAAATTTAGGTTTTTTTTCGAAAATAGTATGAAAAAACATCTTAATTTGCAATTGAAATGATACTCCATCGTTTCGAAGCAAAAGCTAACACGAAGTTGAAGACAAATCACACGCGTTTGATATTCCCTCGGGGTGCGTGCAAGTCACAAACATTTCTATTGCAGAGTAAATGAAAATAAAAACAAGAAAAAAGCCAACATTTCCATCAACTTCTGCCGGAGGCTTTTCTGAATCCTTCTGTACTGCCCTGCGGAAATGAGCTTTTAACATGAAATGGCGCAAGAACTGGTTGGGGTTGCAAAACACAGAAACCCCAATCACGAAATCTCTTTGCTTTCTGACGTCAACGAATAATTTTCCACGCTTGGAATGTATGAAGACAACAACATGTTTATGAAACAACATGATTACATTTAAATTTCATCACATTTCTCCTTGTTTTACTTTGTATTGGCATAGTTATACATAGCTGTAAGTGATTCAGCTAGTTAAAGCTTACGAAAAATCTTTAAAGTATTTTAATGAATTGATTATATGTCACCATCATGAAGTATTCTTTATTTTCTTTTATTGCATCATGAACTCTGTTTGTAATCCTGAAATTCATGAACTCAAATTTATTTAAATGTCTTTAGATGATAAAATCTAGCGAACTGGTTTTTAAGGTAATTTAAAATCTATTAAGGTCCTTCCTCTACGCGACACACAGCTTCTGTTTGCAAAGTGGTAAAATAAAATAGCAGCACGAATAAATAAATAAATAAAAAATCTGATGATTCAAATCCGTACGATTTCGCCAATCATTACACAATCACAACCCGTCCTTCGGGCAAGTGTTCGTGAGGATTGTTTCATAAATTAAGTAATCGTTACCGCGCGAACACCGAAGTGATTGGCAGCAGCAAAAACACTCGACGTCGCACGACAACATAAATCGTTGGTAGCCGTGTGGATGGCTGCAAGCATCGTCACGATCATTAGCCCACACGCAGAAGAGCCGTCCAAAGTTGGACACCTGAGCATAAGGAACCAGTGGCATGCTTCGAAACCAAGATCGGACGCACCCTCGCCGCGGCGTTACGTCCTTTTCGACGGCGACCAATCAAGTATCGTTTCGCGAAACACGCATTCTACCGGTGGGTTGGGACCGGTCGAACGAAGCAACGATGCCCTGAAGGGGTTTGCCTCCCCCGGGTAGAAGGATGTGGACCTTTCGATCTAGACAGGCCAGCTGGTTGTTCACGTCGCCGGCGAACCGCCGTTAGTGGCTTTGCCCGAAAACGACCCAACCGGGGGCACTTTCCACCAACGATTCCATGCCATGTGCACTTTGCTTTGGTCCTTTTTTGGGAGGAGGCCTACTACCTTTAATCCAGCAGGCACTGAGAAGCCTTCGAGAGGGGCAAGAGCTGGGTTGTCGTTTGAGGGTGAATTAGTTTGTACTTATTCGCGCAAAAAGCACCGTTCGAAAAGCCAGTAAATTCGAAAGCAAACGCGTAGAGGTTGTTTGGTTGCGCCGGTTAAGTCCTCCTACTTTTACGACCGGTCACTCTGTTTGGTAGGTTAAAGCAATAGAACATTGCCGCTGATTGGCAATGCACGTGTAGATCATTTACGCACCGCCCCGAGCCGAGAAGTTGTTTTTTCAATCATCAGATTTATTTTTAACAGCTAGTTTGCAAGTTGTAGTTTTTAAGCGAGTAAACCATAAACATAGTATGACATCTCCTCTATTACCTGTGCAAATAAAAACCCTCAAACGTCTATGACATAACTCGATCTTCACCCTGTTATTCGTTCGGAGGTCCTAAAACCAACTCCCAATCCTGTTGGACTTCAATTATCCACCTAGCGGCGAGCATCCAATTTAAATCCACGTCCTTACGAAGTGCGTTTTAATAAATGATCAAAAGCCCCATTTATCTCCAAACTCCTCCCGCTCGAGGGCGGGTCAGTTTCGATCGCACCGCCACGACCGGGTGGTTTTTCATCTGGTGCCGGGGGGGTTGCAAACATTTGTCACCGCCACATGACATTCGCAAATGAGATGCACTTTCGCGTTCCGTTCGGGTTTGGGGAGTTGCTTGTTTTTTTTCCCCCAGTTCACTACAATTTTCATTCAACGAGCTGGGCGGCATGTAAGTGCCAATCAGTGCCTGTTACAAGTTCACTGAGCACGGGGAGTGGGAAACATTAATCTCCCAGCCCGAACATGATTTATTTGCGACTGTTTGGAAAAGAGTGCGTAACGCTGTGATAGGCTTTTTCATGGCTGTGGATTATAATGATGAAGTAAAATTAACAAAAATACTACGATCGATATCACAATGCCAATGAAAACAAATGCTGATTTAATGTCAAATTATAAGAGCCCAATTCAACAGTTTCTATTAATAAGAAATTGCGAAGTAAGTAATAATTTGTATTGAAGTAAGAACATAGAGGAACAAAGTATTATTTTCTTGATTTTGCGACAACTGCAAAGGGGAATATTTACTATAAAAATTGAAATGGGATGGTTAAGCATAAATTCAAAATAATTGAAATATTCAATATTTATGTCTTGAGTTTTATTCACAAGTATTTTGTTTCAATATCGAGTGAAAAAATACATCGAAAATTAATTCCAAACGCTTTAAAAAGCATCGAAAAATTCTGTAAAATTAAAGTATTTATTGTAAACAGAGAGCATTGGTTTTTGAATCGGGAAATCGATTTGAATAAACAGGAGTTTGATTTATTGCTGACAGCAAAAAGGTAATTTATGGGCGTGTGAGATTAATTTTTACCAATTGTTTGTAAATCGCTACGCAATTATGCACAACGAGGTAGTTATGCTCTGGGATTATGCAATTAATATGCATCCACTTTTCCAATACGGTATCCTTCAACCTTCTGAGCACATACACACATTTAACACACCTACAGTGTGCACTGCAATGCATCAGTGCAATCAGTGGGAAAATCAATCATCCATTTAACCACTGACACACACACATACACACCGAAGGGATCGTTTCGGACCGCTACAGGTGATTTACCGTGCACCGGACAGCATTGACTCTGGCCGACATTAATCATCAGGTCCGGGTGCATCGCGCTTCAAGGCTCACCATAAACGCACGAAGACGATGAGTTTCCCGTGGCGAAGTCTATGCTTCCCCCGTTGCGCACACCCGGACGAATTCGCATTCTTCTTCCTCCGCAACGAAACCGAAACATCGGAACAGAGAGGAAAAACGGCAATAAAAAACAACCCATCACCTTTCTCCTGTCGCCGAGATTCGTTGTTTGTTTATTTTATTTTTTAGTTTGTGTTTTTGCACAAGGTAAATCATAAGACGCGATTTTTCTCCCCACTCCTCCCTCCTGCCCATAATCAATTGCCATCGGTTGCTCGCGCCAGTGTCCAGTGAGGGAAAATTTATCGTTACATTCAGCGCACGTTTCCGTCGTTCGGGGTGTGGTGCGACTCGTTCGGGGTTGACTTTTTTGTGCACTATTTATCTTCCCCATTCGTGCGTTTGTCCTGATCGAGCGACGATCGAGGTCTTAAAACGGCGATGCACCGTTTTTATGCTGCCAATGATGCCGGTGCGTTTGGATTGCGCTTTTTTACCGGCATTTCTTCACCGTTCCTCCTCGAACGAGATCGAAGTTTCAGTTTCCCTTTCGCTCGGAGCTCATCGACAAACCGGCACAAACAAACCGGCTGCAGATACAACTTTTCCAGTAAAAAACCATTTCAAAACGGGAGTTTTTCTTCATTCCCACCCCCAGGGTAGGAGACGACGTGATATGAGTGATCTCGCGGCCGAGTGACAGTCCCGCGTGTTGTGTGTCACGCCAGCAATCATTAGCCGAGAAGAGGGCATTGAATTGCGAAAAAAAGCCAGCCCCCAAGGGGTGTTCGAGCCTTTTCTAGCCGGGAACATGGCATCGCCGAACGCCTGATGGTTTTGCCGTCCCGGAAATACTGCGCATACCGGGTCGCCTGGTTTGTCTGTGGCATCCTTGAGCGCACATTTGTATGGGATGGGATTTTCCAGTGGTTTGTGGGCAAGGTTGCGCCAATGGCTGGAGGCTTTCGTCTAAAAGTTTTATGATGAGAAAGGTACCGGCCAGACATTGGTTGGTTTTATTATATAAAGTAGGCAATGTTTCGATTCGATGAGTAATGGTGTCCGTAAAATAATTATTATTACACTTTTTATTACGTATGTCCTAGAGTGGTTGACCTTTTTAGGTTCGCCTGGAAGCCTTCGTTGTTTCTCCCAATTAATGAGCATCATTTTTCGAATCGAATAGTAAAGCAAGCAGTTTTCGAAAATAAATTTGATTCTTTTTTCCATTGTCTTTGAAAGTAATAGGATTCAACGAATATTTTGTCAAGTTATGAAAGATGCCTAGGATAGCGTTCAACCAACGCTATCAACCAACACCATACCATGCGACTTGGAAGGTGGATTCCATCTACAGTATTTATCTGAAAAACAAGATTTCAACCCGATTTTACCTAGCCCAAATTGTTTTTTTTTTTGATGATCCCAAATTTGTTTACGAATGATTGGCTTTGTTAATATCGCAAAAATCAATAGTTTTACTGTTTTATGGTGTTTAATCAAAACTGTTCAGATATATTTGATTAAGTGTGGTTGTTGTCTGGAGAGTTTCTGTACAAATAAAGTAAAATTAGGGAAGCATGCAGCTTCAGGAAGTTGAGTGCTGTGGTAAGAAAATTTAAATCCAGTATAACTAGGATTGTTGAATGATATCAAGCGATCGAAGATCTTACTATTTATTTTTTCTTTTACAGTTGAAAATAGTGATGGTAGAGTAGCATGATGGGAGAGACTGAATGTGAAAAGTTACGGTACATTTGTACAAACGTATTCCAAAATAGAAAAATAAATTATAATTTAACAAAATGCACAAAATCGAACAGATCTATTTTTGTAATATTTTAGAAAACAGAACCCAAACTTTCCGGTAAAAGTCGCTACCGTACCTTAAGCTAAGCCAAACGTCCCGACAACATCTTGATAGGACTTGCGTTAATAGATCTTTCAAATGAGAAACTCGATCCGATGCCAAGTCCTGTGGCGTGTCCTGTCGTAAGATAATCGTCGAAGGGAAAACAGGCCTTCCCCCGGGGGTCTTGAGCCGCCCGTTAGGCAAGCGTCGTTAATTAACAACGACAGTTACTCGAGCACGCTGAACCATCCATTTCATCTCATCCGTTCCGGTCACCTTCTTTTCGGGATGACGCTTCAACAAAATAGAACAGATAAAAACAAACGGTGTAAACAGTCAGTGTGCCCTAAGAAAATCACAGCTGTTGGCATCGGTACAAAAATAGCCACCATCTTCTCACCACCCAAGAACACAACGTTCGGTGATGCTACCCCTTCAGAACCGAAATGTTTACCCACCGATTGATTCGGTTTTCCCAACCGGCTCGGTCGATGCAACCGGTGCTTGCTATCTTTTCTGTTCTGTTGCCATGTTGGCGTGTCCGTTTTAATCCCGATGGACATTAAATCGTGTAAAATACAATGAAGTGCCACTTAACCAGCCGCGCCAGCAGGGATTGACCGATCAACAGGGTAAGGCTATATTTAGCAAGATCATGCACTTATTTTTAAACCCCTTCTAAAATTGCTCTAATTGATCTCAACACCAACGTAACGAAATTGAAAGTTTTTCGCTCGAAGGAAACATATATTCTGGGAGGCAGGTCTGTGGCTTTGTATTAGAGTTGGTTTTTCTTTATCGCTTCTTCGCCATACGTTTGACCTTTGATGACTCATCGCCCGTAGGAAGAGAAGTATACCAAGGTTTTTTTGCTTTCCACCAGGCTTTCGACACAGTTTAATCGAAACACAGTGCGTCCATAAAGTCGCATTTCCAGCCAACACGTGGCAGGGCAATGGCGATAAGCGGTATGACGCGCGCATGCAGGCACAGCACTTATTAAAATGCGGGTACTTATTCACGCCCGAAGCTTGAGCTTGATGGTGAAGCATACATATTTAGCCATTGACCTACTGATATCGGCAACACTTCAAACCTGTCGCGACCTGTCAACCCGTAGAGTGATTTTAGTAACAAACAGGAAGTACCCACGATAGGAAACAATGACGAACATTACTTTCAACTGAGCACAGGAGTATGCTGGTCACGAAAAGAAAATTAGAAAGGCAAACACAAACAGCGTTTAATACCGAGTCCAACACAGACGGTTTCTATACCTAAATTTAATAGTCAAACGAAAATTATTCACGTTTATGTAACCGCTACGTGTATTCCTAACGTTATTCTTCAAGTAGTATTTTTTTTTTTTTTGAACACAACTTTTATTGTTGTAGGTAGCAATTTCTGAACTTCAAACGAGTTCAACTTATATTCATGTACATACTTTTATAAAAAAATGGCATGAATTGTCAAAACATGAAATATAACATAGCACCTGTAACCCATAACTCCATAATGAATAAATAAATAAATAAATAAGAAAACCGACTTGATAGAAATAAAATTGAATTTTCTATTTAAAAAAAGCTTAAAACCATGGCAAGTAAAAATGTGCACTAGTAATTCATTGTTATTCAAAAGATTTTTTTTTAAACAAGTCAACGTTTGTTCTTAGAACCAATAAAATGGTCGACAACAATTGAAGGCAACTGATAACAAATTATTCAATCGAACGTATTAGGGTATTATGTTACTGTGATTTGCATTCATATCAATCGCCTCCCGCCACTTCCCCTGCCTTCCACTCGATGACAACATAATGGCTAATAAATTAAAAGCACAAAACGGACACTCCACCACCAACAACAACCGACACAGTTTCCGCACCGCATACATAAAAATCCATACTCGGATGGCACACGCGTGTATGCAAAACAGCTTCCCGCTGCACCGTGGTGGCCACCTGTGTTCCCCCTCTGCTGCTCCCCTTTCGCTCAAAATCGCATCGGCGTCCTGAAAAGTCTCCGCCCCTCGCCCCTTTTCTGTGACAAGCGGTGTATCAAAACCCGCAACATAAGCGGCCGCAAGTGCAGGCAAACATAATCGGTAGCCAGTGGCGGTCGGTTGACCATTCACAAGCCTATCCGTTGATGCAGTTAGCGTGCCGCTGCGGCTCGGAAACCTAATCTTGCCAACCGCATTTTACGCGCTTTGACAAGACGGTTGAGGGGTGGCGATATCGAGCGCCGCGAAGGGTGGCCAGGGCAAGGATTGCCCGTCCGAGGGGGCTATTAAAAGGAAATTAAAATATAAAGTGCCGCAGCGAGCAGGGAGGAAATGGAAGGCTGGTGCCAAAGAAACCAAGGCGCCATGATGTAGAACAACACGAGACAGTAGGTAATTGGTTTTAGCTACAGGCAAACCAAATTATGAATTACATATAAATAAGTCATACAGAGTTACACTGAATATCATTCAAGTACAATTTGAAGGTTTACATAAGCTTTTTTTTTTTTTTATAAAACATAAACTATTTATTTTATAAATAGATAAGGTGTACAAACAAAATTTTCTTATACTCTATAATCACAAATACAGTGCACACTTAAGGACATTTACATCAATCGCAGCATCATTGTTTCCAATGATGTGGATGATGTAGTTTGCAAACAAACGAAGGACAACCTTCCGCTGCGCAATGCTTATATTCCCAAGCACTGGGAATCGGAGACACTCGAAGGACGACTGACACCCTGGAGCTTCATTCCTGATGCACTGCTGCAGCAGGTCCCAGGCGGCAATAACGCGAGTGCAGGAGGTGAACATGTGTTCCAGGGTGTCACACTCAACACAGAACATGCAGGAAGCCGAAGACGTGCGTCCCATACGCATAAGCAGCTCTCCGTGCGGGATCTTGCCATTCGCGAGCAAATATAAGGTGGATCTTTGCTCCGCTGTTAGTTTGCTTCGGTGTATGTTGTTCCACACCTTTTTCCAGGTTGCCTTCGGATGGGACTGAATCTTGGCTGGGGGTAGTCTGTTCACTTGCAACCTGCGGAGGGCCTTGGTGGATAGCTGTTTTTTTACCGCCGATGGAGTGTACGCCAGTTGCTGGATAACACTGCGAAGGCACGGATACGTAGATGGTATCGGTGAAATATCTGGGGGGTTTCCCGCACACAAGATGTGTTGGGCTCCAAATGGGAGGCTTTGATGTTCTACAACATAGCGGTTTGTAAGTAGGGCTGCTGTCATCACGGCTGGGATGTGGAGGTTTAAGCCCCCACGGTCTCGTGGCAGGGCCAGCTGCTGGAGCGAGACACGTATACCCCCAGATCCGTTCCATAGGAGAGATCCGATCAAACTTGTCACCTTGGCTATGTCCATTGCGCGAGGGCCACAGACTGACGCAACAAACCATAGCTTAGGGAGCAAGAATGAGTTGAGCAGCGTTACCTTTTGCAGCAGGTTTAGATCTCTCACCCTGTGCAGCCATACCAACTGACGAAAGTGATTGATAACAGTATCCCAATTGTGGCCCGCTGTTTCCCGGATACTGTTAGAGAACAGAATTCCAAGTAAACGGAGCCGTTCTACGGTGTGCAGCCATGGCAGGCTGATTCTGTTCTCGGTTGTCACCATTCCGATGTCCAGAGCCGTGGTTTTAAGGACGTTTAACCTCGCTCCAGAAGTGACTCCAAAGGCCTCAATTGCTGCTCTCACCCGCTCGATTGTGGAAGGGGAAGTACTCACCACGGAGACGTCGTCAGCATACGCGTTGATCAGGTCGTCCTGATCGCAGCATATATCTTCGAGTCTCTTGATGAGGGGGTGAAGGTAGAGGATGAACAGGTGCATTGACAAGGGATCTCCTTGTCGCACGGAACGTTGGATGGGAAAGGCAGGTGATAGGGATCCATTTACAATGACACGGGACGAAGATTGCTCACCAATTTTCCTCAAAAGCCGCACTAGTGCGGGATTAAACCCTAATGAATCCATCGTTCCAAACAGGAAGCCCCTGTCAACACGGTCAAACGCCTGCGAGAGATCGAAAGAGACGAGTTTTGCACACTTCTTCTTCCGTTTAAGTTCGAATATTCTCTCCTTAACAGAGAGTACAGCCTGGAAGATATTGCAGGGTTTATTGCTACACTTCTGCGACGGTGAAATGATTTGCCACCTCGCAATAATCTTCTCGAGCCGCAGCTTCAGAATTCTGGAAAGCAGCTTGTAGTCAGTGTTAAGCAGAGAGATCGGACGGTACGAAGATAGTTTGCACCCATCTCCCTTTTTCCTCGCAAGCACTATGACCCCATCGACAAAGGCCGTCGGGAAACGACCGTTGAGAGCCTCGTTGAGAATCAATATGATTTCTCTCCAAATTATCCCAAACGTTCGCTGATAAAATTCAATCGGAATTCCATCCGGCCCAGGAGACTTTCGAGGTTTCGATTTTTCAATTGCATGAAGGACATCACCGTAGGTGATCTCATCCATGCAATCGTTGTTGATTTCGCAATCTTCGGGGATTACACGATGACAGGCAAAAGTATCGTCAACGTTCGTTGTCTCGTCGGTGTATAACTCCCTGTAGTACGTATGTATATAGTCTGTCAGTTGTTTAGGAGAGTCCAAAACAACGTTGTTGTCACACGTAAGTCTGGTGATCACGGTGCGCTCCCGCCTTCGTTTCTCAAGCTGAAAGGTGGAGAGGTTTTCCCCACACACCCTTGTTTCTTTAATCCGTGTAAAGTCCTCAGAGAAACGCCTCTGAAGGAGTAGCATTTCTCCTTTTATACGGTTGATATTGACCAACTCGATCGGATTGGAAAGATACCGACCGTATGAGGACTCTAACTTCGCATAGAGAATGTTATGCTGCAAGCGGAACATGGAGTATTTTTCATTCGTTTTCCATCGGAAGAACGATTTTATTTTTGGTTTGGCGAAATGAATCCACCATTCCATCCAGGAGCCAAAGCTCCTTCGCTGTTTTGTCCAATAGTTCCACTTACATCTAAACTCCTCCAAGTTTTCGGCTGTCAAGATATGTGGCCGAAGTTGCCAGTATCCATTTTGCCGTAACCGAGGTATGTTTGGAAGGCAGATGCGCACCGTGAGCGCCTTATGGTCCGAGAAAGACAATACGTGCATGTCTGTTGCACGCAGTTGATCCTTCATGTCCTTAGAGACGTAGCAGCGATCGATGCGAGAGCCCGAACCACGTGTGATGTGAGAGAACTCTACAAAGTTTCCTTTGAGAGCCTCCCAGCTGTCACACAACTGCATACTGTCAACAAAGTTTTGCAAAGTGAGACTCGTATTCCCCATACCCGTCGCGTCCTTGGACTTCAGCACGCAGTTGAAGTCCCCTGCAAGGATGACCGGTCCCGGTGCATTCCGCAGGTAGTACGCCAACGAGCGGTTGAAAAAGAGTTCCCGCTCAGCTCTGTTTTGACTTCCCGAAGGAGCGTAAATGTTGCATAGCGTGGAAGAATTCTCAAGCCGGACGCAGATTAGTCGTGAGTCCAAGCTACGCTCGACGTGAGAAAATTTTAGGTTCACCCGCAAGGCGATCGCTGTACCTCTCCTTGTGTGGTCAATGTTTGTTACAACATTGTACCCAGGGAGCACTAAGTCTTTGACAGAAACTTCTTGTAGGAAGATTATGTCTGTGTCAAGAGTACGTATGAAAGTTCGTAGTGCATCTAGTTTGGTGGAATTGGATATCGCATTGATGTTTATCGATGCGATCGTCACTGATGTCATCAACTCATCCATTTCCACCAAACTACTATGCGTCCACTTCCATTACCCCAGTCGGTTTCGCTGCCGTGGCATTGGTCTTTTTGGGAGGACGACCTGGCTTACGCTTGATCGGTTCCTCCCCAGACTTGCACGACACGTCGCTGTCCGTCTGTTCGTCCGTCTTTCTCTTACCTGCCACTGTTTGCCAGGAAAGGGATGAAGATGTAGCGGAAGGTGAAGGGACACGAGGGGCTTTGAACGTCGATGAGGTATCGGCGTCCACCTGAAGTCCGGCGTTGTCCATCTTGGTGCTGGTCGATGCTGCCGGTACGGTCAACGCACTTGCCCGGATGAAAGATGCTACTGCCGGGACGGTCCGTGTACTAGCCGCAACGCTAGTGGCCTGCATCGGGATGATCGTTGCTGGTGCGCCTATTGTCAGGCTCGAAGCACCGGCCGGTGCGCTCGCCGCGACGGTCGATGTGCTCGCCGCGACGGTCGATGTGCTCGTCGGGACTGTCGGTGCGCGGACGGCCGGTGCGCTCTCCGGGACGGTCGATGCGGGCGCCGGGATGATCGGTGTGCTCGATGGGATGAGCATTGTGTTTGCCGGAACGGTCGGTGTGCTCACCGGGTCGGTCGGTGCACGGACGGTTTGTGTGCTCGCCCGGGGGACTGTTGCTGGAGCAGGGTTTTCGGTGCCATTCTGCACCGCTGAGGCATACGACAGCCTCTCGTTGACGCTCGTCTTCTGAGCCACCAGTTTCCTGCCTTGGGTGCAGGTCATCCCATGGTGTGCAGCAAGACGGCATGTTCGACACGTTTGCTGCTGTCCCCGGTATGTTATCAGCGTCTCTTCCCCTCCAATCGAGACGTATGACGGCACCGGCTTAGACAAGACCGCTGTGACGTAGCGGTATCCGTCAGGGATTCCGGCACACGGGTATGGCTTCGCCCATACTCCGGCTCGGATTGACCGGACTTCTCCGTAGCGAGCAAAGAAATCCGTAATGCATCTGTCCGTGATGTCCTCGGACAGGTCGTGGATTTTGATGACCACGGAATTGTCGACCATTGCGATCGGAATCGGGAATTTCTTCCCGTCGCATTCGAGAGAATGCTTGCCGTCGTTCTCCTCGACGGTTCTTAGAGCAAGGCTCTGGTCCTTCACTCGGATGTGAAGGAAGTGGGATGCCGGCTTCGTCCGGATTGATAGGATAGAAGAGCTGCTTAGACCCAGCTTGGTCATGGCGAGGGTTGTGGCCTCCATCAAGGACGGCCTTTTGGGGAGCTTCGAGAAATCCACCCGCAGGGTGCTTCTCGAAGCAGCCATGATGTGGCTTGCTCTTGCACGTTTTTTAACACTCTGCTCTGTAAAAAGTGCGTCCGATCGCAACGAGTCTCGGAGAGGAACTAGCTTGAAAATAGATTTTTTAAATTGATCAATATTTTACATGTTTTTCTAGACCTATTTTACACTTAAAGCCGCGAAATAGATGATTTTATTTTATTTTACGACCGTTACAAATTCTGAACATTTGTAACTGTTGTTACCCCAAAGCAAAAGTTATCACAAATTTTAGATTCTTGCACAGCCTCTGACTATTTTTGGACCGTATGAATATGCTCAATTGCGGCATGTTTAACAGATTTAGAGCATATTATGTCAAGTGGTAAATTTGCCTAACACTGGTACCTATCGCGAAAGCAGTCGATAAAATTTACCAACCCGCTTGATTATATCGACCGATAAATTTATCTACTCGAATTGGTATCGCGAATGTATTCAACTGAGCAGTCGGTAAAATTATAACAACCCATAAAAATACCTATCGAGTAGTTTCTCCGTCTGTCAAATTACCATGGAAACCTAGAGTTTGTTTACTTGTAACAACGTTACAATTAATGCGACTTCTATCGTATCGAGAAGCATTTTAGTTCGTGAAGCACCCAAAAGATTAGAATGATAAATTCATTATTCTTTTTAAAAGATGCGGAGAATGAAGAGGGAATAAATCTAGCAGCGTACCGTAGGCGATTGAAGAAGCATTTTGATCCGCTTGAATTATCGGATAAAACGTAAGCGTATTGGCTCAACAATCGTTGCCACTGTTTTAACATGTTGTTTTTTCAACTTCATTAACAATTACCGAGTTCCGAAGAGGCTGTTTGAAGAAATCCTTGCCAAAGTGGAACTAGCATAAGCATAAGCGTGGGTTATCGGCGGAAGAAAAATTGAGAACAAAACTGCGATTTTTTGCACAAGGGTCGTACCAACAAGGTGTTGGTAACGATTTTATTATGGCAATTGAACGTGAACTAGCGTATTTCATAACCATGGATATGACTGCCGACGAAAAAGCAGACGCCAGGAGATTTTTTTATAAAAAATTACCTGTGCTTGTGTAGTGATGTGCACCTATGGAACTCACATCAGAATTGTCGCACTTTACGACATCCCAATTCAATATTTGAATAGAAAACGGTTTTACAGTTTAAACGCTTTAATGGTAAATATTAAATTTAACACTTCTTTATAAAATGCTTATTGATAATGATCTTCTAGATATGTGACCACAGGCAAATGATCCTATTTGTAGATAATACAATACAAGCCCAATATCTTCATACTTAGAAGAAAAATGAAACGGTGGTGACCGAACGATGAAGCTGTTGGGTTTGTCTATTTACATATGACATTCTTGTACCCAATATTAATGATTTTTCTATTGTTGTTTAGGGGACTCTGCTTACCCTTTAAAACCATGGATGATTAAGCAACGAATATATCTATTTTTCTATTTCTTTCTTATAAATTTACGTACTTTTTTCTACCAAGTTTTTGACCTGCCATAATTCTAAGGTTGTCTTAGAGTGGTACAGGGCCAATAAGATTCATTTTGTACCAAAACCAAATTTCCCACAGTTTCGCCCCAAATGAAAAATACTGGGCAATCACAAAACTTTGTCTTAGGCGAAGTGGTGTAACAGTTAGAGATGTTCTTGGCAAGAGGAAGTGAACGGAAATTGCGAAAACGGTACGGGCGCTAATGCAGGAAAAAAAACAAAATACGTGAATTATATAAGAACAGGGAACACAATGCATAACTGTACAAAAGAAAAATACTCATTTTTTTATATCGTTGAAATTCTTTGGAACCTCAAATTAATATACTTAATGAATTTTTGAAATTATAAAAGTTATACAATATTTTGGGAAACACCTTCAAGTATCTTCACTGAAAATTTCAAATCGATCCGACATCTCTATAAAATGAAAATTGGTCCGATGCACGAGAAATATGAAACGTTTGAGGGGTATGCGCCGACAACGGCAAATAAAAATTATTTAAATTTGTTTAAAAACGTTTTTTTAGCAAAACGATAGAAAATTACTATTTCTAGGCATTCTAAAAGTTTCATGCCGATACGACAATCCAATCAATTGTTATTTGAATACAAAACTACAGTAACTACGCGTGTAGGCGGTTAAATAAAAAAAAACAAATGTTAAAACAAAATAAAAATTCACCAGAAAAATACATGTTTTGATGGGCTAAAGTGGTTAAAAAATAATAAGAAGCGAAAAATTAACACAGAATAACATTTTTACATTTTTTTAAATAAATTTTTCCACGGTCAACAGCTCTTTTCAGTATATCGGATGGGTTGAGGCAGTAGTTAAATATATCGGTCGATATAAAAAAAATGTTTCGTTCGCGATGCAAATTAAAGACTTTTTTAACAACTGCTTGATTTTTTCCCCACGATTTGTACGGTAGCCATGGCAATTGTACACGCGTTTTTACGGGTTGATAAATTTGATGCGTTGCGATACCATTCCGCCATTACTGTCATTATATCGGTCGATATGTTTATCGACCGGTTGTTAAGTTGGTTCGCGATAGGTACCACTGTCTCTTACCACAGAGGATTCAAAACGATAAACCAAGAGCTAATTGGCAAACCAAATGGATCAAATAACTACCAACATACCGAAGCGCACCGCGTCTTTGTACGCTCGCGACGCCACCATTGGCGAGCATTCTCGGGCAAATAATCTTATGCGCTCGGTATTGGCGAGAATGGGTAGAATGGGGTGCATCACACGCCAAGGTGCAGCGTAATTATTGATGACAAATTTGATTGAACTTTGACAGGTTTTGGCTGGCGCGAGGCCAACATAGCGAGGTGATTTTGCGAAAATCTGACATCCCGCACGGGCAGGCGATCCTTCGAACGATCGATAGCGAGATGAAATGTGTTGACGCCGGGAAGCAGACCCGCTGACGTGGTTCACGTGGTGAGAAAGTATTACCGAGTGATTGATGATTTGTTTGCGATGTCGATATAGGAATTTTGAAAATGCGTATTATGACGCTTTTCAGCGATCATGCAATATTGCTGCAATTAATTCATACCCAGTTATAAATTGAATCATGTATTCTATCAAAATTAAAATAACGCTATAGAAAATTAGCTTCATGAATTTGAGTTTTGAATGACTTTACTTTTAATCCCCCTCTTTCTTTATAATCTTTATTTAATTTTTGAAGTATCTTCACCCACAAAGAAAGGAATATTTTGCGTCTCCAATTCATTTTATGTTCTCATTTTATAGCAGTTATAATCTCCACACTTCCACAGAACGAAGTGCACATTTCATCAACTCGCCGTAATTGACTTTCTTCCAAGAAGCGTCCTCCAAACAAAAACCACGCCTCGGGCTGCTGATCGATCGTCGGCATCAGATCAGAAGCGGCAGATCGGAATCGGATCGTCCGGGTCGTATCAGCAAATAGATGCCGCCCGATGAAGGATCGGTTGACTTTTGGCTCCCCCGCCCAGACCGCGCGGCGTTAGCGTTGTTTATACAAATGGCAACAAAACCCGGTCACCTCAATATTGCAGAAAGGAAAAAATACAGCTGGTGGCCCTCGACCACGCGGGTGTGGCAATACTTTCCCGCCCAGCTTAAGGGTTGCCAACTCCGGGGTGCGCCATTCGTCACACGTGGCCATTTTCGCAATCCGCCAATGGAAATCGCCAACCGAGAAACACACAAATACACAATCTTCGAAATGAAAACAAACGGCAAAAATCTTGGCTGCCAATCGACAACTCCACGAGGTGGCCACCCTTTGGGGGAAAACTGGAACTTGCCAAGTGAACGTAAATAAATGGTACGGTGCGTCATGCGACTCGATGAGTAAGACGCTCGGGAATGTGTTCCAGTTTGAACGCGGCCACCAAACGGACACAATCTGTTGCCGATGCACTTTTCGCTGCACGGGAGCTTGTGGACGAGGGTAAAGGAAAAACAACTCCACTCGTCAACCGGATCGACCCTCTCTGTGCAGCTGGTTATCGTTTCCTCGACGATTATGATTGCAATCTTCGCGAGTAATGAAGAAATCGCTGTCCAATCGTGGAATTAACATGGTCGATCAAAGCTGAAACGCCTCCTTGCGCCGGCTGCATGTGGCAATTTACAATGTTGTGCGTTTTTAAATCGATAAGAAACATTTAAAACGAAAACGCGTACCGAGCTGAGTGAAAACCAAATGAACTAAAGCGAAATTAAACGGTTTCTGCTGTCCCTATTGCGAGATGACAAGCGATCCCTTGTAGCTGATAGTATGCCGTCGTCAAAACGAATTTACGACGATCCGTGCAAAGGACGTGCGGGATCGACCGCTTTGCGTGTTAACCCTTGAGAGATCGAGAGCAAGTGTTAAAAAGCTTCTGAAGTGGCTGCACTTTGCAGACTGCAGCTGTTAAGCTGGGTGCGTGTGGTCCATTTAAACACCGAGGAGGGTAAGTTACAGCGCAATCAAATCGATGAAGTTACGGCCACATTACAGCAAAGAGATTACCCGCCCCTATGCGATCCGGCAGTAGATAAATATTGAGAGTCTGGATTACTTTTAGTGAATCGCATCGAATTCTTTTTTATGCTCCTAAAAAAGCACCATTTTTCTTAAAAGGCGAAGAGTAAATAAAAAAAAAAAACATAATGAGCGGTAGTTGAAGTAACCAAATATACACTAAATTAAAAGGGGCGAATTTCAATATTCAATGGAACGGAATATAATTTGTTTTATGTTTTATTTGCATAGGAGTAAGTATATAAATACTAACATTAATTAATCCATCAAATTACATCAAGTAGAATTATCAAAATAATAAAACCTTTTAGAACCCAAAATCAGATTATATGTAAAATTAGAAAAAAAACATAGTAAAACGCCATTTCAACAGCAAGTATATCACAACTACTACAGTGAAATTCACAAGGTTAATTTAATATCATCCTTTGCATACAGCGCAGTATTCACGCAAGTAATTTCGTAAAGCAATTTAGAAAGATGCATAAGAACTATCTTTAACATTAAATATATAATTGTATAAAACGATTATTCCAGAGTTACAAATATTGAAGTGATGATCGTTAGCCAACAGAACCAAAATTAAAGATAAATATGCACAAAAGTTGATAAAAAATACTCAAAAAAGTAAATGAAATTATTCATTTTTACCCAAACAATGAAAAAGATTTACAAAAGCTTGTTAAAATTGTATTAAATCACACGAAACGATTGAAGTTGGAAAATAGAAACTAATTTGGCACAAAATCTAATAAGTATAGCTGTAACTAATGTCTTCGTAAAATGCACGGAAGGCAATATGATCCGAAGTATGTTGTTAGTAAAACCATTCATTAAGCGAAAACAAACCACCATTTTCTTTCAGCTGCAACCATCTAACGCTCTAGCCCGGTAACTCATTATCCAATTCAAATATCCCTACAGGTATCTTGCCGATTGACTTAACCTGTCGGCTACAACGAGGTGATGTGGACAATAGCTGTAAACGAACATATTTGTTGCCATTGGCTCCACGTGCAAGTGACAACAACCTTCGGCATCGCTTCCTCACTCCTTACGCCACAATTCCGCAGGCCGTGGTTCTGATGCAAATCCCGTTGAAAAGAGGTTTTCCCCGGCGGGAACAGTTTCGAGTGAGTTGTTTAAAAACAAACCAACGAGAGTGTGTCTATGCTGTGGGCAAAGAAACAGAATAATAGCACCGATCGTCATCTTTCGCTGGCAATTATCGACTCCAACGGTTTCACGTGGAAGCGAAATTACATCGACACGAACTAATTGAAGTTAGCCGGTGGCGGTCTGAAAGCCTCGTGTTTCAAATTGTAACTCGAACAATTTCAAACTGTTGTAGGGACCTGAAGAAGTATCCTCAGATCATTTCACACCAGCTAAATTTTACAGCAAAAATAATTCTTTAAACTTCCTCACAAACCAACACTCCCAGCACAAGACATTAGACGCGTAAACGAATTACTCACATGAAATCATATTTGCAAACACACTGGCAATCGAAAAACAAAACCCAGGCTACGATTTAGCAAAACATCGAACCATACGGTAGCACCGATCGATGGTGATCGATCGGGCGCAGTACGTGCGGAATGGGTCGTTGTCACGCCGTAAAAAAGCAACCCGCACCACGCCAGCCGGACACCATGTTTATCTTAAATTGCTGCTTTAATTATCGAAATCACATCGCCATTATTCCCCATCAGCATTACCATAAATCTTTTTTATTGAAACACATTCGTGCCGATCGGCAGAAGGAATGGAGAATGGCACGTGCGAGGCGAAGGGTAAGGGTCTGGCTCACGACACGACGTTATGTGCGTTTGTCCTGCCTATGGTGTTACACCGAGAAACATGTTTATGTTTGGCACCCTGCTGGATTGATGGTGGCCTTTTTCATCCCGAGCTCGATTTGTTTAAGGCAAATGACGAGTTTGTTTTTAAATAGGATGCCAAAACTGTAGCAACAATTATTTGTGGTTGCAAAATATAATTTAGATAATCAGAAAAAAACCACTAGATTGAAAAGTCGATCCCTGTGATAACTTAAAATTATTGTTTCCAGTGGTGAAGTACACAGTCAAACTAATTCTCCAACGTTCTGTGCCGCACAACCAATCCCTTCCGAAGAGGGACGATCGATAGATCTGAGACATTAGCGACACGCCATAACTGTCCGACCAACCGGAGCGAGACTAAGGTGCTCAACTCAGTGAAGCTCAGCAAGAAGGGCTAAATGTAATGATTGCCCGTCGCCTTCTACCACCGTGTGGCCTCCGTGCGTTAATTACGTCCCCTCACCCCGGTCGCCAAGAATTTGCGATATTCCGATTGGCAACATTTTAATTACATTTTGATTCATTTCTTCGATACAACCAGGTGCAGGTTTGGAGGATGGTGAAGGTGTCCGCGTGCAGGTTCCTTCGCTAAACGGTCACGCACGACACCTGAGCGTTGCACCGAGCGCAACGGTGCTGAAGGACCGCGCTCAAGATTGCAAGGATTAGCTTAATCGTTGGGAGCAGCGAATGAAGCCGACCGCAAGGCGGCAAAGGTTTCGTGTTACAGGGCACCCGCAACCGAACACCAATGGTGATGGGAGGTACGTGTTAGCATTACACTTCAATGTGCTGATTCTGCTCACGAATGTAGCAACACGAAAGATTTAGGGACGGCATTTGGAAATTAGTTCCAGGCGTAACAACAAGGTTGATCCCCGCGCCAATATATGGAGGTCAAACAGTACACGGTCGGGAGTTGGAGCAATCGGAGCAATGATAAGAAGTTTTAACCAGGCTTTCTGTAGGCTTGCTTCTCATATAAATTTGATAGTTTTTTCTATAGACGATGTTTGTATGAAATACCTTTGTTAGATGTTTAGTACAAAAGGATTTCGTTAAAATATCTTGAGGAGGCACAAAGAATTTTTTTTTCATAAGAGTTCATACTAAGCAACAGAAAAAATGTTTATCAAACAGTTTATCAAATTGCAGAAAAAAAGTGAGTAACACACATCATTAGTTAAAAGTTATGAAACATAAAAAAATCCAAAAACAAATAAAACTTAACATACAAATGATAACTAACATTACAAACTCGTACAAGAAGCAAAGCACTGTAAAACATGATAAAACCTTTGGAGCGTATAAAGAGACACTTTGTAGGCGATCAACAGATGTGCGTCAAAACATAACTTTCACTGAAACAACACAACATAAATATCTATTCATCACGCAACGATAACTCTTCCGCGTCAGAACAGAATAGCGATGATTTCCGGTTAAAAGCATAAACTCCTAAAGTGCTCTTTGTAGTTATGCAACCATCGGCACTTTTCCAGAACGGCTATGATTGAAAAAAGGCGAAAACAAAATACGCAAGCGCCAATGAAAAGAGCAGCTCTACCGGACGCAAACATTGGGCTGACGATTTATTTACACATCACTCTGCTTCTGGCAAAATTAGGGTCATTCCGGCGATAGGCGCCGTTCCGCTGGTTAATGTTTGATGCCGAGCGGGAGTGTGAAAAACGGCAATAGCACACAAAAAAAACCCACGAATTTAAAGGCAGAGGTATACGCGTGTTCCGCGTCTGCTTTTGATCATGTGCCATGGGAGAAGCAGGTTGCCCCATCTAAACAGGGTTGCTCTGGACCTCTAAATGGAAAACATTTATGTGAAAATTTGTGGTACTTGCACGACGCATCGTTTTGCTTCGGTAGTGAAAGCCCTTTGCGATGCTCCATGTGACTATTTCGGTTCGAACCGACGGCGGTGACCGTATGCCAAGAACGTTAATGCAAACATATTGCCGTTAACAAATTTCTTTCCGGTGCCATTAAATTGTTCAGACCACCCCTCGGTGATGTCGTGTCGTGCGAGGAACTAAAATTAGTTCGTAACACTTCCGGCCGAGTTCTGTAAGTATGGGCCACGAGAAATATAAATTCCAACACATTCCGACGATGGTTAGTAATAAACTTTATTTCGCGACATCCCTACTTTGTAATCCGTTTCCATTCCTGAAGGAATAATGTGTGACGAGATTAATACATGTTAATTTGAGATGGATAAATAGTTACAAAGTCTTGATTATTGGCACGATGTCGTGTTTTTGGACGCAGTTTGACAAGGACCTGGGATTCGGGCAAACAAGTTACACCAAAACGACAGCATAACGACACATCTAAGAGAGATCAAGCGCTGAAGGAATTCGGATTGCATCCATGATTTGATACTAATGGCGCCACACATGATTTCGTTTCAAGAACGACTACGCACCGACTACGAAAAAAGATCGTTGAACGGTTTTATGAATCTGTGCAAAAACTAAATAAAACGAAAAGGAAGCAAAGGTGAATCAGAGGCAAGCAGATGGAGTTGATCCTCTTATTATTAAATACCATTATCGTCAACCATGGCTCACAGAAGTACACTTCAAAACGTCATTCTAGCCATGACTAGGCGGCAGCGTTCTCGCGCCCTTACGACCCCGATTGTGTGGTGACAGGTCGCTGTCTCTATCTACTGCAAGTGACTGCAAACATTGAAGCATAAAATCGTCACCAGATGTGTATGGCCACGCTCGGAATGTTGCAGAGCTGGCATTATTTATGCCCATATAAAAGTAAACTACCAAGCCGCGGCCCATCAAGATTTTCGATTCATTCCTCTCTGGCGGATTGTGCAATCGCCCGGTGCGAGAGGAGCACTCCATTTTGCGCCAAGTTATGTGGTGCCGTTTTTGTGTTTTGTTTCAATCTGCACACTTGAAGTGTACGGTAAAGTGCATGTGCAAACCCTTCGAACGCCGGCATTTGGGGCGTGGATCTTATGGAAGTGCAATGTTTAAGCTCCGCTCGCTATCGACGCGTCGCCAAGGAATGGTGAATGGAATGGATAAATTGTCTATAGAACCAGTCCGGGAAGGTTCCAGCAGGGAGGGTACGTTTAAGGATGAAAAAAAAAAATGCTGAGGCTCAGCATGGAACAGCATAAACCGTTTTCACAAATCAAATATCTCTAATGCCATAAAGGTAATAAAATCGTTTAATTTCGAGAACTGGTAATTGCTATAGGCGGCTTGGAATTACCTGCCAGGAATATTTAGAGCATACCAGAAAGACAGAGTTGATCTTGTACATAACTTTTTCTTAGGCGGTGCGAGAAGCGCATGCTAAAACCATACAGTTTGTTTAGGAATATTTCTACCAGAACTTTCTGGTTCTTCTTATCAAGTGCTCTAGATCATCTAGATGTTCGCGCAAACTTCCTCAGCTCATAACCAGCAGTTTCCGTAGCTCGCGAGGCTATCGGCAGCGATGTATGCATCAGCAATTCATTCGCCATCGAGCGGCCCCATCGGTGCCGATTGTGCCAGGGACGTCCATCCATCCAAAAGTAGCCAACCAAAGGCTTACCAGCCGGGCTGCACTAATTGATCGCACACGATAGATAGCCGCGTTGGGGGCATAACGATCCGTTTCGTCAGATACCCGTCCAGCGCACTGAATAAGTACCATTCAATGACGTTTGTCGGGAGGAACGTCTTCTAGCTGGGGTGCCGCTGATATGTTTCAGCGCCAGCTGAGCAGAGTCGGCAAACAATTGAGTCGTTTATGTGCGAGCAGCGTCGTATCCGGTGCGTTCTAGTTACCGGTGGATTGAGGGCGAGGTTACTGAGCTGCCTGGGACCGGGTGGCACTGAACTCGCGGGTACTCTGAGATGCACTACTTGGTGGTATAGGTTCAGGCTATGCACTCATGAGATTTAAGTATCATTCAAGCGCGGACATCAGTGGATTCAGATTTAAAAAGACTTAATTTGGAAGTTACCCAAACATGTTTACTTCTGAAGAGGACAACTTTTGGAGGAGACAACTATTCCGGATCGTCATGAGGATTGGTAGTAAACATTTCGATCAGGTTCTTAATCCCAAGATCTTAATTTCTAGTACATACCTTTCTTCCTTATCATATTTCGGGAAGGTGACGTGCATCAGCTCCAGCACGGAACTTTCACTCTGCGGCTCGGCCGAAATACCCTGCGCACGCTGCCGCTGTACACCGCCATGCGTGCCCAGCTTCCGACCGCCCGGCGACACCCCGGTGGCACCCCCACTCGTCCGGAACACGCTCTGGAACTTGTCGAGGTGGCTGCGCAACTCGGCCACCTCGTCGTGCTTCTGGCGCAGCAGGTCCTCGAGCTCCCGGATTCGGATATCCTTCGCCTGCACCACCTTCAGCAGCTCCTGGACCTGCGGTGACAGACCGAGCGCATCAGCGTCGCCTATGAACAGATTCTGCAGGATGCTCTGGACCTGCTGGTCGCCCTGCAGCTGCGCCAGCTGCTTGTAGCTGTTGACCACCGCGCCCGTGTCCAGGTTGTTGTTGACGGTGTCATTTGTTGTCGCTGCCGACGCCGCCGCCGCCGTCGCCGACGTGCCGTGGTCGCCCATCATGGCCGGGCCGTCGCGATCGCGGTCGCGTGCCGAGGAAACACTCGCGGTCGCGGAACGTTCGCACCTGACGCTGGTAGCGCTGCTGCTAGTAGTGCCGGTGCCGCTACTACTCGTACGATCTGAACTCGCGAAACCGTGCGCGCTGACTGACGCTGTCGATGCGGCGGACGCGGTCTTCTTCGCGGCCGGGCCCGATGTCAGCACGGGGCGTCCACCGGCGTCGGTGGCGGGCGGCCGGGGGGTCGGCGCGGGCGACGCGAAGTTCGTGTACTTCAGCAGCCGGCCGAGCTGCTGGGCGTCGAGTGCGGTTGCGCCGCACAGGACCGTCTGCGTCTCCTGCTCGACGGCCGGGCGCCGTGACGCGAAGCACAGCCCGTCAAAACACACGCGCATCCACACTATTTTTGCTGCTTGCTGCCGGTGGTGTCATAAAAATAAAATCTATAGAGAACAGGGGGCGGATGAGGAAGAAAGAGAAACATTAGAGTGAGCGATCGAGTAAAATAAACCAACGTGAGAAGGCGGTGAGATGAGGTGAGATGAGGTGAGATGAGGTGAGATGAGGTGAGATGAGGTGAGACTCGGAACGGGTGCACGGGTGCAAGGCATTTTCGCAGATGTTGACCATTGCCAGGCGCCTGTCGACGGTGACGGAACGAACCTCTTCACAGACCGCACGGTTGCAAAAGTGTTGTTTTAGTGATAAGATTTGATTACCTTGGCGATTCTTATATGCACAGTGACTCACAGGTTTTTTCATCAGTCAAGTTCGGCAGGTGAAGAAGTTTATTAAAATGTGTGATCTTTCATGAGGATGCAAATCGATCAACTCATGTCCTTGTTCAACATCAAAAGTAACAAGTAATGTTCCTAAGATCATGTCAATAAACAATTTAAATTCTTAAACCATTTTTTTATGTTGAATTACAGATTTCTGAATCCGTCAAGCTCTTAACCTTTTTTCTTATCGGAAGGTTTTTATTCTTTTCCCAACACTCATTTTCTCAAATTACCATCTTCAAGCAGCACTCGTTTTACAAACGTTGCTGATAGAGTTAACAGTATAGGTTTTTGCAACCGTATATCTTGTAATGTTAATGATGTTTCTGTTAATGATTTCATCCGTGTCGTGATTTCACGAATAATTTCTCTATTTCAATATAATTCAACTTCCAAATTCAACTACTAGTTTCATGTTTACTATCCGCTCTCGTAAAATTCAATCACAAGACTGATGGTTTAATCCATTTAGTTTTTCAATGTCTACTTTGTTCCATCTTTTTCAATATGCAGATCCATCTCGGTTCAGTAGTAGGCCATCGCTTTTCCAATTTTCATTGCCAACTATCTAGCGAATGGTTTCATTTTTAATTTTTCGTTGCCTCGCCATCGAAATTCATTCGTTTATTATTTCGATTAATTCGTTCATTATTATTATTATTCTTTATATTCATCTAGCTCGGCTCAATCCCTGCAATCCGCTAAATGACTTTCCTCGAATTACCTTTTTTTAATTAAATGGTGATACATTTTATGCATTTCTACTTCAATGAAGTTATCTTACAGGATCCGTTCTTCAAACCGTTCTTTAGAATTGAATGTTTTCCATCTTATTCGTCTATAAAGCTTGCAACTAAAATCAGCTGAATATTTTATTTGGGATTTTATAATTATGCAAAAATAAAACACAAACACATCGAATAAAAAGATGCTGTTTGTAAAAAAAACATAATTCAATAAAAAATGTTTCACGTGCATCTATCCTCATTTAGTTTTCCGTCACGAATAAATCTATAGAATTCAAAGCTCATAGTATCCCCAATCTATAACTAATGTATGCTACTATCTTGGAAATAGCTTCATTCTACACATGAGATAAGATAAACCCTGTCAGTGAAGGTGCGAAAGCATGCATAATCTAAGCCGCGCTTCCGCAAATCAAACTTCGTCCCTAATCTTCGATAATAAAAGGTATTCGCGTTCCAAGCTCCCCAAAGCTTGCGAGAAAGGTAGTGTCACTTCCGGCGCCACCGGTTTCGGGGACAGTTGTGTTCGACCGGAACGGAAATGTATTTCACCACCTAATTAAGGTCGCGCTCGAGCGATCGATAGATCGAACAGAGATCGTTTTTGCACTAATATCGTGCGACGTGCGCAACACAACCGTTTGTGTCCGTTTGCTTCTATTTACCGCACGCCGCACGCCCGGGAAAATAAAACTTAATGGAGCCGACGACAGTACGGGAACGGGGGTGCAGGGAAGCGTATGATTTAAAACATGTATCAACAACGCATTCAACATCGATCGAGCAAAATGCGAGCGCATAGTAAAGAGTGTGTGTGTGTGTGTCTGGTGTTCGTCGTGGAAGAGCGAGTTTTTCACCAGCTGGTTGCCGACGCAAGACGCTGGCGGAAAAAAGGCGGTAGATTAATTTCTCGATGTTGTGGACCAGTGCCTTCGTCCCCGGAAGGACGGGGAGAGTATGCGGGACACCAAGGGAACACGTTTCGCGCATAAATTTTCAATTGATTACAATTATTAAATAATTGAAAAGAGAAACGTTCAATAGTCCTCGGGGCGCAAGAAAACGGGCACAACGGCTCAACAGATGGACAACAGCGAGGCGCCCCATGGGGTATCGCGGATGGCAGCAGCCAGCGACGACATGAAGCATGGCTGGAAGGCTTTTTCGTTTCGCATGTGCGTGTGTGCCAAGTTCCTTCTTATCTATTGCGAGCTTCCGAGCGGCAGCCATAGTATGCCAACCTCGGGTGGTTCCATTTATGTTTCGCTTTATACTATTTTACACCACGCAATGCAACGCAACACGTCAACCTCCTCGTGCGGAAAACCCGTACACCCTTCCCCTCGCAGGCCACGTCAGTTGCATTGAAAAGTGCATTAAATTAATTACAATCATTAGAAGGCTATCGATAAGGCACCGGCACAAACGTGGCGAGTGGAAGGGCCGCGAACTGCATGTGCCTTTTATTACACTAGTTTTATCGTCTTCTTCTTTTTTCACTCTACGGCCGATAGTTTACATTTTAAAATGTATTCTCCGGCATGGGTTGCTGGCAGAGTGACATCCACCTGGTTGAGCCCCGGGGGTTGATGTTAGCAAGCCTTGTACTCCTCCCCGTGGGGGGCTTCTTGCACCTGTAGCTCATGATTTATAACGGCATGCACCGCGCTCGGGAACCGGTCCAGTTTAGTGCTGGGTTGAATGCAGACTCGACTGCTTGACTGATGTGTTCCGTCTTCTATAAACCCTCTTGCACTGATGGAAGAAGAGCTAGAGTAGCGTTTGGCACTACCTAATGAAGCCATAAGGAAATCCACGCAGTATAATTGCAACAACCGTTTTATAAGCTCATTAGATCAAATAAAATTAATAATAATATTATTCAATGAGCGATTCGAAAGATTAAAGGTGTTTGAAACACCTTTTATTTAAAATAATAATAATGGCATCACTCATTGCAAAGTTTCAAGCTTTGTTGATTTTGATTGCTCAAAAATGAACTTAAATTTTATTTATAAAAATAGTGAGACTACTTGTTGCGTCCTGCAACAGGTTTTCGGTCCAATTATTTCTTTCTTTCTCTCACGCATTTTTTAAACACTTGTCTCTATTTTATTTTTACTTTAAGTGACAATGAGTGTTAGAAAATTTACATGTGTTTGCTTCTGTTGTGAACCGAAAAAAAGGACCTCGGGTCCCGGCTGGAGTACCTGTTATTTTCTTTTCAACCGCGTCCGTCAGCTGGTCGTCTCTTTTTTGGATCGACCCTACGGTCCTCGACCAGCTAGCGGACGCGGCTTATCACCACTACTGCTACCCAATCGGTAAAGCTTAAACTGCCCGATCGGACCGTTTTTTCACAACACTACTGTTGGAAATAAAATTTTCTATAGGAAAATATTGTTAAACGAAGAAAATAGTTTTTCAGGAAAGTGACTGAAAACAGCATTGTATTAACAGCGAAACCAATAAAAATGTATCACTTCTGCTGATAAACAAATGTTGGCTTACCGGTCAACCCTTGCAGTTTGTTTTCAACAACTCCATATTTTATTGCAAGACTCATAAATTGATTGCCCAGGAAAAAAAATGTTATTGTTATCGTGAAAAAAAACCTTTTGTTGTAAATTACTATACCTAATCAATGGTTTAATGTTATCGTTCTTATCGTCAGCCTAAAATACGTCTGGAAGAAATCAAATTGAAAACTGTCTACTGCACTACATTCTAAAAAAGGTTGCTTTTAGCTTATCGAGCAAACGATATCGGAACCCTACAATGTTCTCCAGACCCTTCTCTATTTAAAATTTTTTAAAAATACTCATAATTAAATGATTTCCATTCCTAAAGTAATAATATTTACAAACCAAGTTACACCATCAAAACAATTTCCGAACCTATGAGAAACCAATACAAAAACCTAGCAAACCAATTTTCTCCCTGTACCAAACCCAACCAAACCCTCCCTGTAAAACTTCAAAGTGGTTATAGGGAATTTAAATTCTACAAGTCGCCTGAGTGCTACTGATTTGAACAAAAAAATATTGTATCCCTCCATTAGAACTGATTAGACCAAGCACTTGCTGATCTTTCACATGTATCAGGAAAGTGAGCAAAAAGTGTATAGTTTATGGTTCTTCAATATAAACATGGTGATAATTAGACGGGACATGAGACCTACCCTCATAAACCAAACCATGGCAAGAATCTGAAAAGTAATCAAAAGTCAACAAGCAACACCCAAACTGCCGAAAAGGAGTTGGAAAGGTGATCTTGTTTTCACTTCCCATTATCGGATGCCGTGCTCGAGCCACGGGAGTCACGAAGAAAACGCAGTGCTCAAAGCTCACTGTTTGAGCAAAGATGACCCCTCGTCGCTGCCCTCCGCTTATCGCCTTCCCCACTTGCCACCCGGTGATCCATCTGAGCCACCGATCGTCCCGAGCGGTAATGAAATACACACGAAAAGTAACCGACACTAATGGAGTACACATGCTTTCCTATCTGTCGGTCCCGCTGAGGTTTTCCTGCACGCGCTCGTCGTACGCTCATATCGCCCAGACCGAGGGCTCTGGCGGAGTCACCGGAGCCGGATGGGCAATGGGCGCGCGATGCTCATCGATTGCATGATTTATGTTCGAACCGGTGTCGGACAGATCGAGCAACCAGCGATACCCGATACGGTTAGGCGGATGCACCCGACACCTGCAGGTTGCACGGGAGGGGAAGTTGGCTAACTGCCCCACCAGGTGCGGCACGAGGAAAGGAGACATACGATCCTGATAAACTTCTGTGAGTGGTGTCTTGTTTCTTCGCTCATCCGGTACATGATGATGAAATGCTGAAGTAATTGAAATTTGCTGTAAACAAATCCGTGAGCAATGAAGGCGCTTAGCCTACTTCAAAAGGCCTGAGAAACTGTAGAAAAACAAACAACAAATTGGTCCTGCAGTATGTTGGTCATTTATCACTATCGGATTGGATTTTTTCAAAATTGATTTCCATGTACTAAATTTAATTGACTATAATTATTGACTGTCAAGCGTTATTTAACATCTTTTTAGATTAAATTTGATCATAAAACATCAGAATTGCCTGTCATCCACTAGGTGGGTTAGTTTAGTTCAACCTTTTATGTTAAAATGTGGTTGAAAAATTTATTTAACAAAAAAAATTCGGAAATCTAGCAAAAACTAAGCTTTCATAAAGGAATTGTTCCTGTAACTACTGCAGCCGACTTTGATACAAGCTCGCTTTTATTAGGGGCAAGGGCGTGGTAGTCAACGTAAAGGGATATTTTTCCAGTCGAAACCTTCGAACGGTTTCCCATGAAAGATCGCTTTTATAGAATGCACTTTTGCTCTTTTTCAGCACCGCCTCGCCTAAACAAACTTCCCGTCACGTTACCGAATCAACAGCTTCCGTAACAAACAGGTCAAAGCGGCGTCAATTAGCGGGACTGAATAATGCACTCCGATGTTTGCAAATCCGATGCACCGATGCGGGGCCGTCGATCAAAAAGTGCATTTCGTATTCTGCGCACTTGCGGGTTGGAATCCGAGAGTCGTGGAATAAATGTGATGCAATGACGCGATTGCTGATTGGAAGGTTGTATTTCTAATTTCTTTCGAACTAAGACATTCATCCTTTTTGTGTGGATTTTTACAACGCAGCAAGACTACGTAAATCACTTCCAAGTACAAAATATTCGTAAACAAAATTTCTAGAAATTTTCAGTTCAACCTTTCGACAAATATGCAGAGGCAAAGGAAATATACAAGGTAAAGCTATCGCACCATTCCATCTATAATCAGTCTTAGATGATTGCACAACACTTGCCTTCTTGCTTAAGGCTATAAACTTCTGTATGACAGTCGTTCAAACATCGTTCTTTTTACCGAACGAAAAGTCTGAATTATTTATATGAATCCCTTTTTTGCAAAACACAAGCATCAGATCGCTTACCTTGAAATTGAAATATAAACAAAATAGCTACAGAATAAGATCCCGGCAATGAACTCGAAAACCTTAGTCCTCCTAAAAAAAAAACGAATACAAATGGTTCGAGGGCAGAACGAGGCCATCAAAACCCAGCGCGTGCAAACGCTACAAAGTTCGGCGTTATCAGAACCAGGAACGAATCGTGCAAATTTCGCGATCATGCGTCCCAAACCGCCTCAACCCGTGGTGTCGGAAAAGAACATTCGTTGTCAACATGGAAACACACTCGAGGAATTTAAAATTTTTGGGGGCCGCTAGTCGTAACGGGTTGTGTGACAACTGTCACAAGCTCAGGGACGCCCAAGCGAACGAACGATCGGCGTCCCAAAACCGCCCCTAAATTTACGTTCCCCGTTGCGACACACCCATGTGTATAAGAACCTCCAGCTCCAGCGTCGGTAATGACTGTCAATGGCAGCCCGGTTTTAATAGCAGGCAATTCCGCGAATTGGTTCAATGAAGTGTACCCAATGACGTGGCAGCGAAAGACCCGGCACAGCGTATCCAAAGGCGCGCGCCATTATGACGCGTGTAAATTATGGCATTTAGCAGAGCTCCCTGCTTTGTTTACGATCATATTGGGGCAAATATTGGAAGTGCCTTACGCCTAGAACGAATGGCTATTTGTTTTTGTTTTCTGGGTCATTAGATCAATTTGCCAATAAAAAAGGAAGGTTTTGGGAAACACCCTGGTGGGCTTATCTGACTTGTCTATCGTGTTTCTAACACGGTGGGAAAAAAGTTTCCCATAAAAATGAATGATACCATTTCAATTTTCCGTTGGAATTGAATCACTATGCAAATAGTCGTCGGAATCATCGGAATACATCACCTTTAATGAGTATTTAATACTTTCCTAATGGTCGTAGCTGTGACTATGTACACACACAAAGTGTATGTAAACAACCTCATACAGACATCAAGTCTACGGTTTGGCCGTAGTTACAACGCCAAGTCACGCCATAAATCTGTGTGGGGGTGTTGCCAAAAAACCCTGACGTTGCCTAATCCGCCTTATATCCAATGCATAAATCATTACCTCTTATCATCCGTGTTCGACCTCGGATCGTACCTCCTCTCTCTACGAAACAAAGATTTGCACCCACCGCTGTGCCGGAACAATATTTCAAGGCCTCGACAGATCTGTAGCGCTGCTGTGTGCTATTTTAAGCGCAGTTGTTGCTGTTGTGGTTGTTGATTCTGTTCAATTGATAACCTAATGCTATTGAAAACACTAGGCTAGCCACAAGGGTGTTTACACATTGGGGCGTACCACCCTGAAGCACGGCAGAGCAGCACGTGTTCGGGACGGGTTGGATACGCGGCCTGAGGACCGTGACTTGCGTCGGAAGCTGGAAACAGTGCCGATCTTTCGCTGTTGACGGAAGGCTTTTGAGTGTTGCCAGAGATAAACCGGGGAATTGTTGCCTCCTCATCCGGCCGAGCGTGATCCGTGCATGATCGTGCATTATACGGGGAAAGTCCAAAGGTTCCCTCGAAAGAAGTTGTTGAAGCGCGTAACGTCGCCAGGCCAGCTCAGGCGCAAAAAAAGGAACTTGTTTGTACAATTACTTGCCACTAGATTTGTTCAGCAACGGTAAACGCGGGTTCGTATCCAATGGATTTGATTCCTCGAAAATATGTTTTAAAATTCATCTAACTTATTACAGAACTGTATAAATATATGATTCTTCCCAGAATTCTCAGTAAATCTCAGTACATTTGATTTGATGATCGTATCCGATGGGTTTGATTCCTCGAAAATATGTTTTATAAGTCATCTAACCTATTACAGAACTGCATAAATATACGACTCTTCGCAGAATTCTCAGTAAATCTCGCTACATCTGATCGTGATGCTTCTAAGACTGCATGGATAGCCCCAACAATGTTTCGTGTAGGATAGTGATACCCGCTGTACAATCTCATTCCGCCTAATGGCCTACAAACCAATTAACCAATCGGGGCCACACATCGGATAGAAGGAGCGCAGAATAAACGACATTGAACCCCCACGTCTATGGCTCAATTGGATGTCGTAACATCGTCAACACAACACATTGATCGGTGCTGAGGTAGATCTTTAGAGATCGCCCACGCTCACACTTGTCACTTCCATTGCTTATCTCTGATGGAATTACACTTTGAAGGATCACTTATGGTATTCCTTTAGGTAAAGCGCCCCAAACTCTGGTTCTAATCGCCTGGTTTTTAAAGAGGTTGTTAGTGTGACACCGTTGCACCCGTTCTTCAACACTCCAAACACCAATGTACTGATAGGTAATTTACAAAAAAAAGGATGGTAGAAAATCGTTACGTACCACTTCCGAAAAAGATCACCAGTCAACACTGGAGGAGCGTTCGGAACGCACTGAAATTGCTGAAATATCGCGGACTTGCTTTTAACAAAGCCCGCTAATAACCGACGGCTTCGTCGACGAATCGATGAAGTCGCCGTATTGGTCGTCGTGTGCCCGCAAGTGTTCGATCGCCGGAGCCGACCTCTTCCTTTTGTTGGCTGCGGCTTCCTGCCTGATGGCCGCTGCTCGCGGGAAGTTGAGCCCACTGCGGCTGCTTTAGGGGCGAGTGGGGGAGAAGTCGCGACTTCGATTCGATTCCGACTTAATTGAGAACTTACAGATACCCAGCACGACCACCACTTGCACCACTGAACCGACGTTGAGGAAGGCACACTTGATACACTAATAATAAGCTCAAACACTTGTACACTGGCTGCCGCGAACCGCGCGCCCTGACTTCACTTTTCTTCACAAAATATGGCCTACAGGGCACACCAAATGATCGTAATCTATATATACACACACAGGCACTCTGGAGTTGGCTTCAGACTCAAGTATTAACTTGCTCACAAATGTGATTTTCATAAAAAAAAATAATAATCTTCCAATCACTCACACTTTCAAACTTACACTTCGCGTTTGCGGGAAACTTTATTAAAGCAACTGAAAAAAGGCATCGATAAGATGGTACGGAGGAAAAGAAACACTCATGAATGAGCCACCCATGAACTGGGTCAACATTTTCCGATAAAACACAGCCAACGTTAGCGAGGACACGAACAGTTACCCCGGTTGCCAAAAACTGCTCGCGACGATCCCTAGCGAAGACACCCTACGCACACGATCATGTCGTTAACATTATCAGTAACAGTTGCTGGGGTTGGGGAGGTTTGTTTAGTTTTTTGCACTGGGGGCATCCACGCGATCGATGCCGCGAATCGACGAACGATCGTGCACCCCTTTTACCACGCACACGACTTCCCCATCGCGGGAACGTGCAGCCGGGTTTACTTCTGTCGACAATTCACTTCATCGAATAAATTAAAACCTAACCCCACCAAAATACCGAATCCGAAAAGCTCCCCCACAACAACGCTTTATTTGTTTACTCGCGGGGTGCTTATCTCGACGCGAGCCGCGTGTATCACGGGGCGCCTTTGTGTTTGTGTCGGTACGAGGCCACGATGTGCCGGTGCCTTTGTTAGTTTGTTTTTTCCCTCTTTTCCCGTTCAAACCCGGGTTTTCTTTTAAACACGCGAGCCTCACAATTACTTCTGCGATTTTTTTTTTTGCAACGTCAGAACCAGCTGATGGAGGACTTTGCCATCGATGGCAGATCTGCAAGTATGGGTCCATCAGGGGTGGGATGAGGAAATTCCTCCTGATGCATCGCTTCGTCGCGGTGTTTTGTTCGCGATGTTGTGCTACCGCTTGCAAGTATAGACTCGCGGAGAGGAGCACTGGGGTAGCACTTTCATCGCCCGGGCGTTTTGTATGGAAAAAGTTGCACCTAAACCCGCCGTCGCGCAACTTTGTTTGTCGGGTCCCTTTCGCACGCGATAGGTTTTAACACACACGAAGATGCAAGATCGCGTCAAAATACGTTGTCGAATGTAGCGCGACAATCGACAAAGGTTTTTAATTCTAAGGTCAAGGTAGAGACATTTACAAAACCAACAGCATTTCCGAGATTATGATAATCTTAAAATCTTAGACGCTTACTTTTATGTCCTGGCTTTAAAAATTAGAAAAAAAAAATTTTTCTCTCGAAAACTAAAATTATAATACTATTAATTACTGATATTTTCGAAATTTAGATTTCGTAATAGCTTTGGCTTAATAATTTTTCATAGAGAGACTTTTAATAACATATCCAAATTTCGAATTTGAATACCACTATATTAAACCACTCTCCCCCGGTACTTCAACCACTGTGCACGAGTGTAGACTCTATCCTTTTCCTTAAGGCTCAATTATCCAACCCGCTTCTCAGAAACGGACGACGAACCGACATATATAGAAAAAGCGAAATTTGTACTAACAAAAATTGCAGTTATGATTTTCCCCCGAAAACCGAAATGCATCGTACGCATTCCCGCGATGCAGCTCGAATTGCTATACTAAAACCACCGTCCGGGAAACCGTTTCTACGGTACGCCGTTTTTTTCCTTCTTCTGGCTCTTCTGCTGCAATTCACTCGATAACGCGCGCCTTTGGATTTTTGCACAGTTTGCACAAAACCGACAACGCAATGACGATCGTACGCGCACGTCAACAAACGATAATAAAATGGAGCAAAAAGGGTGGCCTTCCTTAGGCAATGGCGGTGGCGGGTGAGAAACAATTCACCGAACGGTGCTTGATGGTTTAAGAATAGTACGCCTGCTTGACATTGACCATGAAGGTCGTGTTCGGTCAAAGGCAGATCTGCTGAGGCCCTGAAACGAAATGAGAAAAGAAGATGATACATTAGTATTCGGAATACTTTTATAAAACACACACCATACATTATACGAAGCAGCGCTATTTTCCCAATTAAATCCAACAAAAAAGTAACAATGATGAACTAAAAATTTGAATAGGTCACATGTTAAAAGGAAGCCGCAAATGGTAGAGTTTAAATAATCCATAATAGAGAAAATCTGTCAAACTGAAAATCTCAACATAATAACTTTCCTATTCTATCGATACCAGGTTTGACATTTTCAGCATTAATCTTGAAACTGTGAAACCCATCTCCATGATTTCCCCAATTGGGGATCAACTTTAAACCCGCTAAGAAAGGGCAGGAAAAAGAACTCACGCTCGTGTTTGGGTAATTTGCATGCGGTTAGGAATGTTAGTTAATTTTTCCTTTCCCAAATTTTGTGCTCCATTCATCGCCGGTTGCAGAAAAGGTCGTTTGGCGACTTAGGTGTCCCCTTAGGTGTAACCCCGAATGGGTTAGCGACTTAGGTGTCCACTCTCACATTGTCCACTCTCATGTATATCTCTCTCTCTCTTGTTGGTAACAAACCCGTACCATAAACAATCTTCCCCAACATAGCCTTTTCAAGCCAAATTTCAAGAAAAAATAAAAAAATAAAGAATGAAGATCACTTTACCGAATGAAGCTGGAACAAAACCAGAGAAAAGCAAAACGCACCATCGGCTGCTTTGTCATGATTTGATTGGGTTTGTTGGTATTCTACTGCAAGGGGGTGTGATCGCAGACTCTGTGACACGTCCGGACGGGGGAAACGGCGTCTTTACATCTACATAAATTAGCATAGTCGCCAGCGGTTCGACCCGCGGAGCAGGTTTTTCGGCGTGGATTGTTGTTTTTAGATGCTGCTTTACGTCAGCGGAATTCAAAACGCACTGCCCGAAACTGCGGGCTGGAGTTGTTGCAAGGTGCTGCCTTTTTTCGACCACAGAATGCAAATTGGATCTCGGGGTTCCGACGGGGCGGTGGCTAAAAATAGCTAGCCAAATTTACGAACCACCGCGGAGCACGAAGGAACACGAAGATCTCGACGAAGACGGTGCATCGGAAGTGGTGTCTGCGTGTTTGCGAGCGAAGAAGTTGGCTCTTCGCTGGGCATTATTTATTCATCTTTTATGCTGAAAATATTGCACGCCGATAGTGTTCGATTGTGTTCGATCAAAAGAGAGCGAAACATTTTCGATTTTGTGACCGATAGGTAATGCTAATTGAACAAGTTTTCAGCAGTTTTGATCACAAAGAGAGATTTCCTATCTTTATTGGAAGGCGTCTCTGAGCGAATCGAACGTCAACGTCAAAATTCCACGAAACGTTAGATTGCGCTGTTAATTATTCTTCTCGTCCTGCGTTCTTTCAAAGAAAACAATTTACATCCAATAAAGCAAAGGTAAGTTTCCTAGTAATGGAGAGCGCTTAAACTTTCCTTACTCGTAAGGAAGTACAATCTTTTCGACACCTCCGGAGCGTAAACAGAACCGTTTGGCGGCCAACCGGAAGATCGTTCTGCTTTGCTCAAACGCGCGAGGGATTTCATGACGATTCCGCAAACAACCCACGCTTCGAAGAAGCGTGAGCGTCGAACAAGTTTACAAATCGACCAGTCAAACCTTTGTTGGGTGAAGCTCGATCCATCGCCATCATGCCTCCCTTCGCCAGGCGTTGATCCGCAGTACCTGGACTGTGTTTACTTTTCCAAACCACAGCGCAAACAAACACACCCATTCCGCACACGCCAGATGTAACACCGAAGATACCGAAAGTGCACACTTTCATGGTTCGTGTTTTAAGGTATGTGCGCGAAGTTTTGTCCTTGCCCTCTTCCCTCGCGGTAAGAAATTTCCTTTCCTCACTGCTTGAACCTTTCTTATTGCCTTTTTCTCGTTTCTTTTCTTTACAGCCCTCGTGCGCAGCGTCAAAAACTCATCCGCTAGTGATGCGCCTGCCCGGCGATGATGTCACACACAGCGTTGACACACGACCTTCGCCGGCGATAAGTTCGGTAGAAATGTGTTGGTAGATGTTCTTTTTGCTTTTTTCTCCATTTTTATTACTGCTCTTATCGAGCCGCGAAACATTCACGCTTCGTTGCGCATAAAACATGGATAACATAGGATTTTTTTTATGAATCGAAACATGTGATCAAATCAGTCCGCAATTTCTTTTTTCAGTTGTAGTTAGATTTAGCCTTAAGCCTCAAAATCAGCCTCAAGTTAGTGTCTATTTTAGGTCAATGCAGTTGTGAATAATGTATTCATGCCGAAGACACTTAATAATTTACGGCCAGTATAGCTGACCGTTTTATGTTCGTTTTTTACTTAAAGCGCCGTCTTTGCAATTTTCTATCGAAAAATAAAATAGAATATTTTACATTTTTTCTTTTACAAATTTTATAAAATTATTTCCGTGCCTTTACTTCTGCCATCAACATTTTGAACCTAAGATAAGCTGGCGCCCGGAAAGTAACGAAACGAGAGTGTAATTGAAGAGTTCCTTTACACATCCACTTTTTTCCGGTTGGCATGGGAAGCTCATTATCCACAGACGTCCTCAAGCGAGCATCGAGAATCGATAACACGGCTGGTCCGATAAAAGATAAGGATAAAAATAGATATCAACAGTAAACTGCACTCGGTATGAATTACTGGAACGAACCGGGATGTTTACGAACAAAATGCAAGCAAACTCTACATCTGGGTAGATCATCCGATCAAGTAATCAAGAATTGTTATTTTTGATAAGAGCGAAAGCAAAAGGAACAAGTTCTAGCTGGGAAGGGAGGGTTGCTGCTCGGAACGGAACTTTATACACCAATGAGTGACAAAATGAATTTACTAAACTGAACGAGGGTCAACGCAGGGTGTGATTGATGGCCAGGTGATTTTTAATGAGACAAGCGATGACCATCGCAAGACGTCCTGATTTCTCGCTGGTGCGCTGGAGTCCTCAACTCATCTCACCAGATACCAACGCATTTCGCGCGACGACCTACTTCAATCGATTGCGACCCGCCGGACATGGGTTGATAAGCAAATTAAATTTGACTGATGATCGATCAAATGCCGTTACCGTTGGCCGGTTCGGGGTAGGTCGCCAACGCAATGATTCGGTTCAAGAAACGCGGCGGAATTCATGACGCTTTGATGAAGTTTAATGTCACCGCGATGATTGAGCGAATGATGACGGTGACAAAAATTTGCACCCTCACGCCGATTGATAAGAAAGATTCGTGCGGATTAAGCATGGCGTGCCGAAATCGATACGGAATTGGGGTTACGTCGTGTGTTTTAGTGGATTTCGAAGAACGTGGAGTAATAAATGTTTGCTATTCGAAGGACGCAGTTTGATCTGTGCAGATTGTAAACCGTTTTATTGTGATTGCATCTGCACATAACGTTCGCCGCGGAGTGCATCTGGGACATGAGGAACTATTTTTACTTTCCCATATACCCTTGGGATTTCCTTCCACAGCAGTATCACACTTCAACGGATGTGTCCGCAGGCCTTGAATATCCAAAACTCACCTTCGGGTGCCTTGAATTCTTGCTTAATTTAGTGAATCCACATCCACGGCAGACAGCAGCTCGGTGCCGATTAATCTTTTGCGCAATCGACGTGAAACGTGTGCGGAAGCCCTCGCCGGGGCCAGTGGACATTCACGGATTTTCGAGGCAATCACACCACACCGGTTGAAACCTTGGCCAACCTTTTTACCAACCGTTTGCCCATTTATGCCTTTGCTGCCATAACAGGCAGCACCCTTGCGTCGGGGTTTGCAAACTCTCTGCTCGCGAACCCTCGGACGCCCACAGAGCACGACATTGTTGGACCACCATAAACCACCGTCCAAGGCGGGGGGATATGAGGGCAAATGTGTCATACTCGCTCGAAGACGCGGGACTCAGCTTATGGAAGGCACACATTCTTCCAGTCGCGCAGACGAGGTGGATGACAAATATGCATGGAATTAAACATGCTGCACGGACAATGGCGTTAATGGATGGGTGAAATTGCCATGCTTTCAAAAAGACCTTTACGTCGCTGCACAGAAAGAAGCACTTCTTTCTTGGAAGGATTTGCAAATTGGATTGTACATTGTACCTTAAAGTCCGTTACATTCAATGGGAATAAACTAATTATAAATGCACATAAATATAATTAAATTCGAAACAAAAAACGAGCCAATTTCAGACACGTGTTGATTCGATGTTGTAAATATTTTCAGACAAAGCCTTTATATCAACTGAACACATGCTAAACTTGTTTTTTCGTATATCTGATATCTCGTAATAATATTACTTTAATGGTTCACTGCTTATTGAAGATTTTTGTACATAATTAGCAGTAAAAAGTACAATGGCCTTTGTCATTACAGCCCTTGAAAGCCTCTAAATATCATTGCCATTAACTTTCAATAAGTTTAAAGAACTACATTCATTTCGTTCAAAAGTGTATAACCTTGTCATATAATTATATTTTTAGTCTTTAATATGATTCAATAGTGTATACAAAAACTGAACAAAATGTAAAGTTTATTATTTTTAGAATTACTTTTAGATTACAACTTTAAAAAAAAACTAGAAAAAACCTACTGTTTTTTCGACAAAGCTGATCGACAAAGTCAGGGTAGATCGGGTTACGTATTTCAATTATTAAGAATGTTATATGCGTTGGATATTGCACGGAACTGTTGATGTATAGTATCGATGAATAAGAAATTTTTGACAAAAATCTGTATTGTTTCCTATGGACAGTTTCACAATATTTAAAGGCTGTGTAAATTGATTTTTTTGTCACCAGTTGTCACGCTTCGAAAACCAAAATCAACTTACTTTACGCTGTACGCGATACTGCTTGCCAGTTTCACTTATCATCAAACCCACACGTAATCAAAATCAAACACAATCTTCCCACCCTTCGTTCACGTCATCCACTCCAAGCCACGACTCATGGTGAGCTTAAAATAGAAAGAAAAAAATTAACCATTACCTACCCGATGGTCCTACAAGTGCTCGAGCGGGTATGAACTGGCCGCACATTAAACGCCCACGTGTTTGAACGATATATTAACTGCAACAGTTTTCGCGCCCGGCCGCACGAGTCTGCGGAAAATGCGCAACTGCAGCGTGCCTTTCAATTATCTCTCTCTTCCTGCCTTTTTTTCGCTTCTCTTGTTCAGTGCTAATAGTTTGCTTCTTGCTTTGGAAGCAAAGAAAGACCCAGCACCCACTTCGCTAGGACTGAAGAGGGTGATTAAAAGCTCAGACATTTATTGCACGCCACCAAAGGGAACAACAGAAGAAAAAACCGGGGAGCCCAACCAACCAGAGTCGTTTGTGATTTTGTCGTCGGGTAATCAGAGGCGATCGCCCGTTTGTAAACAAATCGTTGTCAAATCGCCATCATTGCTTGCGAAACACAAGATCGTGTGCGTCTCACAGTGGATGCGATTGTGTTGCCCAAGGGTGGAAAAATCCCCCGCTCACGAAAAAGAGAAGAAAGAACGTCCATCCGACTGCCACTGGGTCCCGGTTGTGCGGGAGATAATCTTTCCTGCAATTTACATCAATTGCATCCGTCCGAAGAGCACCACTACCGTGCCGATGCTGAGAATAACCGAATTGCTGTTGCCTGTAGCCTGTTGGCACTCGGCAGTGTTATAAATAAACATCAAACACACACGCTCGGTTCGGGTAGTTCAGCGGGCAGCAGGACACAAGAAGAAACGCGGAGAAGCAAACGCTTCAACAAAGCGACACGATATACGCCTACGATGATCACCTCGATGAGACACGCATGATCATCGCGAGGTTTCCTCTGTCACAGTATATACAGTATCTATCACTTCTGCCGAAGACGGGCTGGTTTCTTCTCGCCACGCAACTACAGAACAAGATAACAACGCAAATGAACTTCGACTGACGGGAATGCTGCGTTGATGAACAGAGTGTTTTCGGCACGTTCTGGTTGGCGTTTATTGGCGCAAGAGAATGTCACCATCAGTTGATTTCTTAAGCGCTGTGTACGCACAAATACACGCTGATAGTTAACAACCAATTTTTCGATGTACATTACTTTGTTGGCGACAGAAAAGAATGTGCACGCATTATCTTGCAGTCAATCGCTCGCTCTCACGATCACTTCATGATCTTCACTCACCTGACACTTTTGCGCGAGGATGCTGGACGCGAGGATGAACCCTGCGTGTACACAGGGGCGCCGATAATGATACCGTCGTCTTTGTACCTCGCTGTAGTTGATCGTACTCGCCCGTACACTGCGGGAGTGGCTGATAAAGTCCGGTTTGGCCGATTTTTACCGTTATGCAGAAGCAGAAACCCGCAGGTGGGGAAAGGGATCGCGAAACCAACACACAACGCGCGCGACGGAGAAAAATATCACGCGGATGCTGTATATAAAACTCGAGCAGAATTCGCACAAGCAAAGCGGGTTGGAAAACTACGGTTCCAGCCCCCTAAGACTGTTATTTTACACACTTTACCGTCACTCTCTGGGTTATGGAATATCGAAACGTCCTAGCGCCACCGTGGCCACAGACTGTCATCGGTACTTGGTCGCACTTTTTCCTATACGCCGAACACTTTGCGTCGCGAACCGCAACTGAACCGTCGTGGTTGCAAAAGGCGTCCCCACACCGACTGCCAGAGAAGGAACGAGGCAGCGAACGAGGGAACGAGAAGGCGAAAAGCATCACACAGCATCAACGCACACATACGGGACAACGGCGAGCATGACGAGACGCCGCACCGCACAATGTTGTGCTGCTGATCGCCAGCTGTTGATCGTTGCGAATACTGCGAGGATGCTGCGGGTTTTGAGGTTGGTTTATTTCTTTCCTACCGATGAATGCTTGCCACTTGAAGAACACCTGTGTCGCGGTACCTTAGCGGAACACCTTCGCCAGAGCAACAACAGCACAACCACAACCGTATCGTTGCGATGGTGAACCCAAAAACTTATAACAACACAACGCCGTTCGGAGTGATCGTCGGCTTATCCCGGTGACAAAACAGATCCGCCGAGGTAACTGATAGGCGAAGCAGCATTTGATGGCACAGGTTCATTTAAAACACACCACTTTTTTTTAGGTTTTGTCAAACAAAACACAAAGCGCAAACAACCGGCGGTAAACAGAGCCGCGCGCGAATGAATTCCCCGAAAGTGAGTTTGTTGCGTGATGGACAGACAGCGAGTGTGTGCTGTGAGCGGGCACGAGAAGGCCGCGGCTCGCTTATCAGTGCACACCGTGACAAGATTCGTTTCTGTGATGGTTTTCAGCTTCTTGTTATGCTTGTTTTTTTCTTTTCCCAATCGAGCTGACACCAGAATTTCTGACCAACAAACAAGGCACTGCCACTTTCACTGCGCAGATACGCTCTGCGATCCAAAACGATCCTCGAACCTGGAGGTCCACTGCTTCGGGACTGCTTTGTTTCTCACCCTTTGTGTTGTGTGTATCAGAAACCGTCAGAACCGTTCGTCGGTGCAAGGACTGCAAGAACACTGCTGGACAAAAACACACTGCTGGAAACAGGACAACAGAACGCCGTCGTGGATAGATACGCGGAGGAAAATCACGGCTTCGCACACACCCGGTGAAGCGGTCGGATTAAGCTAAACTGTGCCCGTCGCCGGTGAGAATTTACGACGGCTCCAACATCGATCCTGATGGCGCAAGTGTGTGTGTGTGTGTGTGTGCCGAGCGCGAGAGATCCACGGTGGGAGAGCACAATTTCCTGACGCGGTTCGCGTTCGGGTGACACTTAACCAAACCAACCGAAAGCCGCTATACGCAATAGATACGCAGCGTTATGGGGACATTGAGTGAAGCATACGCTGTTTTTTTATAGAAGGAGAGCGAGTGAAACGAGATGACAGCGAAGTGTGTGGAGATAAAGAAAAATGGACGAAACCGTATGATCAGTGCGTATGCTCTCCATAATGTTTTGTTGGATAGAGATGGACCACAGTTGCTACATAAATATGATTTTAAATTGTAAAAAGTTTTTTTTAACTTTCGAATAAACTAAAACTTCAAGATGAGCAAAACTAAGATAAAGGATATTTCGAAAAACATCTAAATGTTCATTAACAAAAAAATAAATGTACATCATTGAAAGGTTAACCTTTACTTGACAATTGTTTTTTAATTGACAATTGTCAATATCATTCTGGGTAGCAAAACATAAAATAGAAAAATAACAAATAAAATAGTCCCCTTTGTAAACATTGCACTTTCTTGGAACATCTCTAGCTCGCGGAGTAGAACGCGTGGTTTTCGTTCCCCCACACACGCACACAAACTCGTTCGACACATGAGAGCGACATAAAAGTCGCGAGAGTTGCATGAGCCGCGTGTTGCGCTGGATATAAGCCGTTCGCGAGATGTGTGTGCGTGCGATGGAGCCCGACTTAAGTGGGTCTCTCGCGTCTTATGCTCGCCGTCCCTTCTCTCCAGATGGTGTGGCTTGACGTGAACCGAGAGAGAAGCAAACCGGAGCATAAGGGGTGAGAACACAGGGTGCTGAATCTGGCACAACACCACGGACTGCATCGGAACAGCATCCAAGAATGGCAATGTTCTGCTGCGAAACGTGCCCAGCGCTCGGTGGTGCACCACGATGCACATGCACCTTGTGGCAATGTTGCAACATTGGGGGCAAGGCTAATGTGGTCCGATCGCTCCTACCCCCCCGCGTGCCCTAGTGCTTTGTACCTAACGGTATCGTGTCTCTGATTGCGCGCTGGTGTCGATGAGGAAGATCGGACGGGCGGATTGTGACTCCGGTCCGTTTGATCCTGTGAGTGGAAGTGGAAGTGGAGTTGCATGACGCAGCTGGGTAGGAAACCGGGATGGAATGCGAATTTAATTTTAACGCTGAAGATTGCATGTATGCATCGGGCGTTGCATGCACGAGACGTTGCGGAAGGAGAATTAAAAACTAAATCATCGCCGCATAATAATGGGAATAAATCAATAAGGCCATCTTTAACGATTTATTGCTGAGTTGAACCTTTGGTCAAGGTTCTGCCAAGGCATGGAAAAAACTGGGGGGTTCATATTTGCACTTGTAAAAATGTATTGCAGCACCCGTCAAAGTGCAACTGCACGCGCCATGCCACAGTGGCGAAGGTTGACCGCGTCGGTGCAATTGCAAATTCGTCGGCTCAACCAAACTCGACAGATCGCTTTGCGCCAGTGCACCGATAACGCAAATGATACGCCCGGCGCATAAATGCATCTATGATGCTTGTAATGATGATAATAACAATGTCGATTGGGGTTTCGCCGGATGGTCGGACGGGCTGGGGACCTCCCCTCCATTCCCCCGTGCGCCCCTCGCGAGCGAACGCGGGTACACCTTCGATGCAGTTTGCATTTCTAATTGACCTCCGACGGAGTGGCACGTTTTTCTGCTGAACGGCGGCGGCCTTTTTTCGTTTGAGGGAGGGTCGCCTTCCGGGACTGACCATGAAGTGGCAGGGAAGGGCAAGTGATGCATGCCTCATGGATGCACATGCACTTTGTGTGCAGTATCTGCCCTGGTGCGGTATCGTTTTGCAGCTGTCACGGGGTTGTGCGGGGGTTGTTTCCTTTGTTTCTCGCCCGTTCGATGAATTCGTTGCGTTCGTTGCAGTTTTGATGCACTCCGTGCGCTTGGTGCTGCCTCAGATACAAATGCATTTACACTAGTCACTCTTATAAAATGGGAGTAGCGAATGGGAGGAAAATCGAACCAACATCGATGCATTTTCAATTCGATCGATCAGTGCCTGATCGGAATACCGAAAAATGTTCGATCGGAACGGTTGCATTCCACTTAGAGAAGGCCGTCGAGTTGCATTCTATGGAAACGATTTCCAAGAGTATGTCGAGGAAACGAAAATTATAATTTCAACCTCGTTGAAGGCAAAATCGGGTAGACGAACGCTAGAAGATTACAAATGTCTTGTAGAACTTGAAACAACAATGTAGTTCAATTGAGATCATGGCTTGTCGATTGTGGCAAAAATAATGTCTGTTTATCGGATTTGAGGTTAAGAAATGATACTTCAAATGTCTTGGAATTTTAGGTAATTTCAATTACAGAACTTTAAACAAATATTTGTATTGAAAAAAGAGACCATTTCAATTTAAAACAACACTTTTAAAAATGAAAGCTCCGGAGATCTACGTAAAGCTTTTCGTGCTTGACGAGTAAGCGCCATCTGTCGAGCAACGTAAAGTTTTCCCAGAAAAGGTTAGCTTTAACCCTTTGCGGCGCAGGATTTCAAAAAGATACCTAAAAATTTCTACTTTTTTAAATCATGTTAAGATTTGATTCATGTAAGAAGAGTCTGCATATTGAGGCCCAATAACGCAGCATGACCTTAAAGGAATAAGGCTATTATTAAATAGAACTTTATAATAATACCACTATATCAGGCTTTCAACAATAATATAAGAAGAAATGCTCGGTTAGTGGAAAATTGAACTTTAAGTTTGATATTGCTCCGAATTTGTACAAACTCTTCATGAAATCAAGAGTTTTCCCTTTTTTGATAAAAGTATTTTAGTTTTTTCAACATTGTTGTTCTACATTGTAAATACTAAAAGCTTAAAAACCCCAACTAGCTTCTGCTCTGTTAGTTCGACAATTCTTTACTAACAAAATTGCAATATGTAAAAGATCTTAGCAACAATATTTTAAACGAAATAGTAGGTCATACCAGATCATATACCGAAGTCCTCAATTGCTTGTTCGGTTAGTAAATTTTTTTTTTGTTCACACAAACAGTTCAAACACTATGAAAAGTAAATCAAATTTAAACGAAAAAGAATAATGTAGAATAAACATCAAAATTCTTCTTACAAGCAAACAAGTTTTAATTATTCGTGCACTCCAATTCTGCGAAAGCTGTAGCATAAAATTTGACGCTAAAAGTTTATCCTCCATGCCCACTGTGCACCTAGACCACGCCCCACAGTTTCGCTTCTTCTCTATTCTCCATCCACATATCCTTTTTGGCATCTCCTTTTCCCCTACTTCCATTTCCAACGGCACACTCGACCAAGCGATGGAATCGACGAAGCTGGCGAGTTGGTGGCAGCAATCCGATTTACGAATCGCTTCCCAGAATGGGTTTCGGTTCCCATTTTCGTTAAGTGATTGGATTTCAAGGAGGGCTCACACGCGGACCATGTGGAAAATGGTTCGGTGGAGACAGTGTCCGTGCGGGGAGCCGAGCTGGAGCAATTGTTTGTCTATACCACCACAAAAATCCTCGGCGCGACCACCCTCCTGGGGTGGGAAAATAGGACGAACGAAAAAGAAATCTATTTCTCAATTGTACAAAATGGATACGAACAGAAAACAAAACGAAACCCACGTTTGTTCATGGATAAGTTTGTTTGAGGGTAACCCCATCGGCCACTCTGGACTATTATTTGTTTGTGACGATATTCGACGGAACCGGAAGGAAGCGTAGAGCCAGACTAGAACGGACGAGCTCCTCCCGAAATGATACGCCAACCAAGCAAACGGTGAAACTCGATTCGAGGATATAAATGACCTCTATTATTGGAATTTATCTAAATGGAAAATGGACCATCCGTTTCGTCCATTTCGAGTCGTGCGTTTCCACTTACTCACACCACGAAACCGTTCTCGTTCTGCCGTTTGCAGAGAGAAGGTAATAAATTTTATTGGTTTTCTTGTTATTAGATTTCGCTCGGACTTGCGATGGATGACTGCTGTCGAGTTCCGGGGCTTTTTTTCTTACTTTCCCCGATCTTTCGAATCTTGTTATTCTTTTCCCCTTGGGCATCTTTCGTAATCTTTTCCCATTCATTCGAGCATTTTTTTTCTTAATATATCTTCGTTCCATGATATTAATGTTCTGCTCCATTTGCTTCCTCCATCGTAGTTGGTTTTTTGTTTGTTATATTTTGTTTTCGGGATAAACTCCATGAAGTGGTTTATTTCATTCATTATTTATTATCTCTTCTGATGTTTCACTCAGTGCTCGGTGTTTCGTTCCACTCCTTCGCGTTGATGTGAGGGCTTGCATTTGGAACCATTTTTTAGTTGTTCTGACCAAAACATAAATACTTATGTGTCCCAGTTTTTCCAAGCCTAAAAGTGTTTGTGAGAAACAGATCTAATTTAAATTACTTCAAAGTAAAACTCATGTGAAAAACCTACACGAAAATGGATTAGAAACATAAAAGATGTCAATGCTATGAAAACTTATCGGAATGATAAAGCGAGATAAGCTAAATACTGAAGTTATTTGATGTTTTATCATTATCTACCAGATGATGTAAGCAATTAATAAGCCTGAGGGCAAGAATAAAAACCAATCATATGAAACACTTTCTTGCAGACACGTTCTTCCCTCCGGAGAAGACGGAAGCTCGTACACCTGTGCATCTGAAACCATTTTAAATGTTTTATTTTTGCATTCCGTTCCGAGCATAAGCCTCATTCAATTTCATTTCTTTCAATGCAGATAACCGTTTCCATTTAGTTGAAGTATTTATCTTCTGCTTGCATCTGATTGCAATCTTTCTGAAAAGGACATTTATATGATTTCCTTGCCGCAAATCCTCCTTTTAGTCCTTCATTTTGCTCCCACCTCAGGTTGGCTGTAGCGTCTTCATCGTAAGGTAATGGTTTTCAATTGCACCTTCACTTTTAGGATTGCATTTGATTCGCTTCATGCTTCCTCCCGCTTCACTTTGGGCGGTTCTCTATCGAGTTCAGAACCGACTGCATCCGCTTGCATTAAAAAATATGCTTATTAAATATTCCGATTGATCCCGGAACCGAGATGACATTTTTATTTGCCATTGGCCACCTCACCCATCCACCGGATTTTGGCTTCGAGGGATCAAAATTGTAAGCGTGTCTCGTTTTACAGAAGTATGTAAGGCCTTCTTGTTACCCGGGAAAAAAGTTTCATAGCCCTAGTTAGCAGAAGAAATGCATTTAAATGCGTCTCAAGTGCAGCTGTACATCAAATAGATTGTTTTACGATGATAGGCTGCCAGTCGTGCCGTACTTCATCGGTCGCCAAAGTTGCTTATGGTAAAGCACTATGAAAAAATGAATGGTAGTTGGAGATGGAATCACGGAAAATTATTCATCCTGTTTTGCGAAACAAGTTTGGCATTCAAGACGGCTTGCTTGGGGCCAGACCATTGCTTCGGTTTTACAAGTTAAGAGCCTCCGAAAAGGGTTTCTGTTTCATTGACATAACCTTCGCTAAAAAGAAAATGTGGTAAATGATGCATTCGAATGAAGAATAAGATTTGGATAGCAAAACAGAAAACATATAAAAAACAATTAATACATAAAGCAAAGCCAAATAGTTTGAATAATCATTAGTAGTAGACATGCAGAAGAACAAGTAAAAGAAAATAAATGCGATTACAACCAACAAACTGGTTAAATTTCCTAAATGCACAGTAATCAATAACGACTTTAGCGATCATCAAAAAAGTATGTAATTGATATTCCTCGATCCAAATTTGTAACCCATCTCTATATCCGGAAAGTTCGATTATTGAAATAACGAAATAACAACCGTTTCAATTAACCCTACTAATTTGAATGGAGAAAAATTAATAAATGTTGAACACTCAGCTGGAGGCATGTTTCCATACTTCAAGATAAATTCACTAGAAAAAATCTTCGTGATTAAATTTTCTTTGTGCATCTCTCCACCGTTGCAAAACTCACCTCCTTCCAAGAATCATTCAAGATAATAGATCTTCCGCGAGCATTTGCAATGGTGTTAGTGTTTCTATTGTTTGCGTGAGCAAATTAAACCAGCGGGAAAGCAAAGGGGTAGCGCCTCCGTCGAATTTAGCTTCCTACGAAACCCCACAAGTTCCGATGCCTCGGAAGGGAAGAAAAGAAAACTACTTAGTGTAAATAATAAACAACCCCTCGCCGTAGCGAGTTGGTTGGAGGGGAAATGCGTTTAGTAGTGTGCTGCTCGGTGGGCGGAGCGATGGCGTTGGAACCATTTGCTTTTTCGCAGCACGTGACAGCGTGGGGACCGCATGTCGATGTCGGTTGATGCCAAACAGGGATGCACGCGAAAAATCCGGTTGTTTTGTAAGAGAGAGGGGGTTTTCTTGCAAAATCATCTGTTTCCTGTTAATGCTCGGGCAGCGTGCCAAAGATGAAACATTTTCACTGAATTGTATTCCAATCGGTAAAATTAAAGAAGACCGTTCAAACAAAAGTATTTCATTCTAGGTTTGAAAATTTATTCAAAATATGCATTTAGAGTAATTCATTGTTACATCGATGAAAAGCACATAAACGAATTGTCCATGGCTTGTGATTTAATTTTTGTTTCTGTACCATAATCAAATCACTTTGACAACATATAATTATCTTTAAATAAACCATTATATGACAAATAAACTCTCTGTGCAATAATTGATCAGCTGTTCATCAACAAATCCTTCTAATCGAACTAAACACTTGCAAACATTTAACCGATAACTTCATTTCGACTCTCCCTCCATCAGCCGTGTATCACCCCTTTCACTAAGCATTCCTTGCGGGGCACACTAACACAAAGATCGGTAGCGAAGGATACGCAAGCGCCAACACCACCAACACCCCGTTGCCACATGGTAGGGATGAAGGAAAAGAAAAGCATCCTTTTTCACGAGCGAAAGAGGGCGACGAACTGCTTCTCGTTTGTTTGCAGGGGAAAAAGGATACTCTTTTCATTTGGCATTCTTTATTTTTCTCCTGTGCTGATATCTTCTGACGCAAAGGGATATCATATTTTGATTAAGTTCCCTTCCAGATCCTCCCTGGCCCCATCCTCCATGAGGGAGAGTCTTTTTCCCCACTCTTGCGCTCAAGTGTGTGTGTCGAACGGTGAATGAGTATATTTTTATCCAGTTCCCATTCAACTGCAATCCGCCTTCGCGAAGGAGGATGTCTGCCAGGGTAAGGAAGGGCAGCCGTCCGGCGAGGAGGAGGAATTCGATTACGCATACATGCGCACACCCGTTCGTCCTCGGCGTAGAGATGGCGGCGTGTGGCTTGGCGTGTGCCCTTCCACGCACAGCGTGCGATGCGAGCAAGCGAGAACGTGTCACATTCTGGGCACGCCGGACGGAGCAAGAGTTCCGTGGCGGGCGCCAGAGCGAGTGCGAGTGGGACAAATTGGATAACGACCCTCCTCGATTCGCGACGATCTGCCGGATCCCCTCGGAGGCTGGGAGTGGCTGGCTGTTGGCGAGGGGATGCGGGTCGCTGTCGGATGGTGTTGATTTCAACCCACGACGGAACGCGTCCCGCTGCGAGCACTGGCTCGTTCAGTATGCGTGTGCGGTTCGGCGTGCAATAACAACGGCGTACGAGCATCTTCCGGCCAGGAGGGCCCGCGGCCAACAGTGCAGGCCAGTCCAACGTCAGCCGTCAGTCGGATCGATGCCACGCTCGGGTGACATTCGCGGTGCGCTACATCTTCCAACGGTTCGGCGGTCCACGGAAAAGCCTACCGGGCGCAGTTTCCATTTGACAGTTTCGTCGCGCGGTCGTGATTGACACGGGGAGGAAAATAATACGTTTTGTGATTTGAGTGATTTTCAACGTCGAATGCTGTGTGCGAAATTGTCAGCCTGTTTCTGTGCGTCATTTGTGCTCGTAAATTCCAAGAGGAGCTTAATTATTCATTAAGTCAAATTTCGCCCATGAAATCCAAACTGCATTCACCCATGATTCTAAATATTAAATAGTGTGAATTAAAAACAAAATTAAAAATTTGCGGTAAGTGACATTGCCGTCGGGAAAGTGTGGGAATCTGTCAAGAGCCGTTCTATTCAAGCCAACACTAAAACTGGTGTAAACAACGCAAAGTAAATTTTACCGACGGCTTGTGCTGTTGAAGAAACACCTCAATCAGTTATTGAGAAGAAAGACACGCACAAGATAAAAAGTGGAAAACATTGAATAAAAAAAAAGTCAACACAAGACAACAAATGATTGCTTCGAAGTGAAAAGTGGTGGAGCGAAAAGATTAAAGTAATCACAAACAAAAGGAAGCATTTGGTGTGAGGTGTTGATTGTTTGCATTTTCTTCAGCAGAACCAGTCAGCGAGGCCTTTTGACCTCGCTCCTATTATAGGCAAGATTTTCACGGACGGGAATAAGGTAATTTAGTTTTATTTTATTCAGACTGGAGGTTTCAGTATTTGAACAAATTTAAACAATTTTTTTTTAAATCCTAGGTCATCTGGTTTATTTTATCTACCCGGTTTCTTTATCTATCCATCTGCTTGTTATACTTATTGTAATGGGTTTCTTTCATACTATATTTATTTTTGCTAATCTAATTTGGTATTATGGACGGATTTTCAAAAGCTATATCTATTTGCAATGTTTATTTTTATTTGAAAGCATCAAAAGTGCACTCAGCTTGATGTTGTTCATGTTCTGATTGTTTTTTTTTAACGATTTATATCTTTGTACTTGTATTGACCAGTGTTGAAAAATAATAAAATCTCCAGATGGATGTTATCGAACGCTTACAAATCAGTTTCAGATTTTTAATAAAATCTAAATACATACTTTGAACATCTAGTGAAATTTATCTTGAATTGTAATCCTTTCAATCAACTCATTGAATTACTCCCAAATATGGCGTACTATTCCACGTACCGCAGAAACCCGTATCCGCTTTCAAATGAGCAGCCACAATCACACCGGATTTGCTGGCCCGATTCAATTGCGAAACAAATTAAATAAATATCGATGCGAAATTATTTGTAAAATCCGTGCGCATCGGACCGGCGGTAAAATCAATGCCCGGAACCGGAAGCAACGGGAATCGGGTGATTCAATCGAGCAAATATGATGAGTGTCCCACTCGAAGCGGGCCCGGAGCTAAAATCCTGATCGAACTGTAGCCGAGCTGGGGATTGGGTCCATTTTGCAACTTACACCACGCGGGTCCGAAATGCCGCTGCATTCGGTGTCCTGTCCATTTATAACTCTTTCTCTCTCTCTCTTTTCCGTTCAACATTTTAGCAATCGTTCTCTCTCTCTCTTTCTTTCTTCCTTTCCCCCTCTGACGCTTTTGTAATGGTGGACCGCGCATCGCATCGGAATGCAATATCAATTTGCAGCAAATTGCAGCAAAACCTTGCCAATGCGATTACGGTTTTCGGCTCGGTTTGGGGTTCGGTTTGGGGCTTTTGCGAAAAAATCCACCACCAACCGTTCCCAGTCGTTGGTGTGCTTTCCGACGCGGCAAACGCAAAGTGTCTGTATGTGTTCGACACAGGCGCTCGATCTATGTTGCGTGGAAAAGCCGGAAGCGGTTCGGAATGGCCCGGAAAGACTTAAACAGAATGAGCACATTTTGTCTCGTTTCGCTCGGGCTCGTATCTAGCGTCCTGGACGTTGTTCGTTTTAAAAGCGTTACCTCTCACCTATCCCATGCCCGTCGTATCCCCTTCCACACCCGCTATTTCCCGTGGGGCAAAGAGGATTTTCCAGCCCACGGGATGAAGGTGGATCGCCCCATTCCGTGCGCCAATGCTGATCAACTTAAATTGCACATCCCGAAATGAATAATTAATTTTTGTTAATTTAATTCGATTTAATCCACCAGTGCCGAGCTGGTAGAATTGTTCAAATGTTTTCACAACTTGGGATTGGGGGCGTCTGGGGCCGGGTTGAAGCACCTGCCACGGCAGGAAGCGGCTGGAAACACCAAAAGTGGTCGCTTTATATTTGCTTTTCGGGATTGTTTCAGATTGTGCTTTTATGATTTCGGTTTAATTTATTTTATTTGCCGTTTTTTCTTGCTGTTGGTTGTTGTACTGGTTGTGACACTTGTCACGCGATCACTGCGTGGTGGTTTTCATCAATCTCAATCAGAAAAAAAAAACTGATGTTGCGCATTGTGAATTGGCGAATTGAAACACCCGGTAAGGCGCGAGTGACAAATGGATTCGAAAACGGGACTCCAAACGGGAGCAGATGAAATGTTTCAAAAATGATTGGAAACAACGAATTTCGGGAGGCCTTCGGGAGTGGGCTGCGATGACGCGGTTGGGTGGTTGTACAGCCCTTGGAGTGAAGGTGGTTTATGGCGATGGGTGGCTTGTGGTAGAAGAACAGATTGCTTCCAGGCCACGAGCTGACAGCTTCTGATTGGTATAAATGATTTTTCTTGCAAAACCACGAATAATTGAGCCTTAAATGAGGATTGCAATTTTGGCTGGACAGTTTAATGAACCAAACGGGCTGGATTGATTTTATTCAACAACCGGAGAATGCTTTTCCATTCAGCAAATCAAAGTGATTTCCAGCAAGAAATCCTTTTAATTTCTTTTAAACAACCAGATTTTCACAATGATAAATTTAAATAAACTTCCATGGAGTAGGTATTATTCTTCTTCGATAGTAAAACAAAATTGTGTTTTTTTAAACGAAAAAGTCTCGTTAAAGAACCATGATTAATTTATAGACATTATTTTTATTTTAGCATTTTCATTCAAACGTTTCAATAGAACACAACAAAGCACAAAGCACTTATAAATGCAGCACAGCTTGTATATTCTCATAACTCCGAGTCTACCTTACCTTTTCTCACATTCCCGTTCATTGGACCGGTCTTCCCCATCAGCATCTCGTGTGAATGATTTAATTGACCACAATTAATGTAATTTAAAACTTTACACTCGCTTCCCGTTTTTCTGCTACGAGCCGAGTTCTCTGCACTAGCGTGTATGCAAAACCACGAGTCCATGGTGTACAAAGTGAAGGTTTTGTTTTTATAGTCTTGGCTTCATTAATATTATTTCTACTGGCTCGCATTTCTTCGAACGCAGCTTCCTGGTTCGGTTGGTGGCAAGTAAAACTCGAGGGCGCATCAAAGCTACCCGATTAGCTCAAGTTGACACAGTTTAGTGCCCGCTCCGGAGCATTAGTATCTTCCGGCTTTCGATTGGTGGGCTCGCTGTCGCCGTTGTCTATTTTTAGCACCCGCGAAGAACTACTAGCCATGGGTTGGTTGGTTGTTGTCATCGCCAGCCTACGCACTTTAGGCGAAGTTAGTGGAGTTTGCGGCGCTTCACTTCAAAGTGGCCGCTGGGTCGGTGACATGTTTTGGCATTTGAGCGTATGAAAATTGAGCTCGAAGAGGTTGAGGAAGTTAGAGCGCACTTGGAATGTCGTGGGTTGATCGAGGTCCAGCATGATTAGGAGGCTTATCGTCTGCGAGAATCTGCGAATGGTTATGGTTGGTTCTAAAAATAGACCCAGTGGGAGGCGGTCAATGAACAGGCGTATTGTTTTATGAGCGGTGGGTGGATGTGCAATTATTCGCTGCGTTGATGATTTAGTACAATTTAGTACAAGACGCACAAATGCGTTAGGGTAAATCTGTTACAGAAATTCATTTTACCATTTTTTTAATAAACTTTTGGTGAAAGTTATGAAACAAAATATTTTAAAATCTGATTATTTAGCAACTGCACGTGGTACTGGAGTAGAAGTTCATACAATGTACGATAAAATACACAAATGCAGTCAAGGGCACGACGTAATTGCATCAACTGTCTTCCGCAACGACTTGCCCTAGTGCAACTGCACTCGCCGCGGATCAACGGAAAATCGGTAGAATTCGCGAAGCACTCGCCAAACCACCTCTAAGCCACAACCTTAAAGCCAACACGACGACAACGACGCCGACGACAACCGCACCGACGCCCGAGACGTGGTTTAAAACAAAATATCAACCGACCGTTTATTAAATTAGATTTCATTGAATTAAATTAAATTAATAATTTAAATTTATCTGCATACGTATCAGCGTCATCACGCCCGTCACCATCATAATCGGGCGGCTCTCGGGGTGCGCGCCAGCATTATTTGCCGTTCTCCGGGCCGAACGCGTTCGGCTTTGCGGGCGAGGATGTGGGGAAGGGCGATGCTGGGCGAGAGTGTGCCGTCGCAGCATAGTCGCGGGGCAACATTATGCTCATTGACCGTAGCCTGTCATCGCGGATATCATAAAACTTGGAAGGTGCTCCGGTGTGCTTTTTTCATTTGTCTGCAGTGTTTGTTGTTAGCTAATCTCACGATTGTGCTCTCAAGCTTATTCTTTGTGATTCAGTTATAGTTTAAATCTTCAAAAATGGTTTCTAAAGACTCAAATTATTTCCATGGCATTTTGAATACTGCCTTATAACATTACCGTCAAACTAATTTCTGCATATGAAGTACTGCTTTGAATAAAAAAAATACAGTCAATTTTAAATCGCAAAATTTTTTGTTATAGTAATTTTCTTTTTTAACTTAAAAACCCAACTTCAACCTTTAAATATAATATTGAAGCCACATTGAATGTGTTGCAATCAACGGAGTAAGAAGTAAAGCATGCAATATAAAGTAGAAAGAAAATATGACCTCCTAACACACATTTAACCCGATCGAGAAAAGAAGTGCAACGAACGGCAGTAAATTCCATTCCCTACCGTTTTCGATAAAAATTCCTCACAAATGTGCAAATCAACTGCAGATCAATCAAACGCTTTCGAAGGACTTCCGGCTTTGGTCGATTGCGCGGCCGGTATAAAATATCCATCCCAGCACCGGACAAACCCGATGCAACGATGATGCAATTCCGCATCGATCACGATTGCAATCTGTGCCCTTTCTGACTGCCCGGTCCAGCGTTGGATGTTTTTTGTTTGTTTGAGTTAGTCCTTGGCAGTTGAAAGGACTCGTTTCGATGCTGGACGTTCGCCGGGGCAGTAGCATTTTTCTCTAATGTTCACCTGCACGTACGCCGCTGGGCGCTACTGATGGAATGAATTTTTAACCAACCAGCCTTATCATGCACGTCCTCGTTGCCGAGCAGTGAAATGGCGAACTCTAACCAAGTTCAACACTCAAACTCCAGCTCCACGTCCACCCTGTCGAACACACTTCTGGGTGCGCGACACTCTGGCCCTTGTTGTGACCGAATGACCGGTCGGATACGGTTATCGTTAAAAAGACAAAAAATAAACCACACACCCGACCCAACAATCAAACCCTGCAAGCATGCCCGTCTATCCTCCCGCTCGCCTAGAACTCGGGGCGCAACATTCGCCACTGCAGTCGCAGCATCGCATCGCATCGGCATGAGCATGGTCTGCCGTTTCGGTTGCCATCGCGGCTGGATGGCCAAATTGTTTTAAATTTATGACGGATGTATTATGTGAATATGATGAGCTATAATAGAATGAAATTTGACTACTAGATGCGACCAGTTTCGCCTGCCGTCGTCGTTGGCGTCGTCTACGTCCGGAGAATCGCGCCCGGATTTCTGTTCGTCCGGGAACTCTCAACGAATGGATTTTTGTCGATTTGAATGTCGAGTGTCAACCAGTGATCGAAGCGCAAGAGGGTGACATTGAAGGTTAATGGGATTCAAAGGGCTTTAAGAGGGATCGTTGGAACTATCTTCACGAACATTGGGAGCTTCATAGCCCATATAGTTTCAAGCGTAACCGTTAACTGAAAACCATTCTTGGTAGTTTTAATATTTATAAAATAAATCGTACCACCTTCGTATGAAGTGTCAATTATTGCCTAAAGGGTAGAACAAATATGAAAAATCTTGTAAAAAAGGCATAAACATCCCGCTAACTTTGAGGAAGGAAATTGACCTTGAATTTTGCGCTATTAATCAAAGATGTTGATTTTGCCACTCTCAATAATCAAGTTAACTTGGAAAGAAAGTGAAGTACTGCAATCAAATGATTATTCTGCATTATTCATCCCAATTTTTATTATTTTGAACACACGTTCATATGTTTCGTAAGACATGTTTATGTGGCATAGTTTGGAGCATCAATAATGGGCCAGTGTCAATACTTTATGTTGATTAAATTTTATGACTTTTGGCAATTATAAAATCATTCGGTTGTATAACTGTTCAAACGTATGTTAGAAAGAAAATGATGCGATGTACTATAATGCTTGTTAAATAGTATTCACAATTATATATTTCTCGCTCCTGGTACTCCACTGTATTACTATAAACTATAGCTATAAGAAAAAAGTTTATGATAAGAAAAAAGTTTTCTTGAATTATTCGATACTGATAGAAATTTTAGAATGAGTGTTAAAGAAAGAACAGAGAACACATAAACAAGTGTAATAGAATAATTGATCGATATATTATTACTATTCATAATAACAAAGCTAAGTGAATCACAAAAATAACTATTGAATAGTTTTCATTCAAATTTGATTTGAACTTTGTAGTGTTTGAAATATACATGTTTTGACTAATATTCTCTTTTGATTCCAATAATCTTTTTCCCCTAACGTTCGACTGGTATTATGCTGGTTGCATGATTCCATTCAATCAAAACCTATTCCTGGCACCGACTTATGCTTATCTACACTGTTGGCGCCAACAATACCATTAAACCAGCAACCATCGGCGTTATACAGCTGGAATGATTCCCAATTCTGACGCCTTGCTTGGAGATCGAAATGAATTTGAGACAACCGACCAGCATGTTTGCTCAATTAATTGTTTCAAATCTCGTTTGTGTTAGGGTTATCCCAATTCGATGTTCATTTGCAAGATTATAATAGAAATGTTAGTATTAGCCTACATGTTTGAGTTTGTTGATTTTCAACATTTTAAACAAATTTTCAACTCTTCTACGCTATAAAAAAGTGAAAATTTTATTACCAAAATTTATCCTTTGTTTGGTCGAATTAATAGAGGAAAATTACTATCATAAAAACTGCAACCTACACTTGACTGAAGTTAACTTCCTCGCGCACATTCGTTGGCGCAGTTCGTGTGCGCGTTGCATTACGACCACGAGAGTATCAAAACACGCACGCAAAACGACCGACCGTACAGGCAACCGAAACGCCTTTATGGCGACACTAATTGACGCTACTGACGATACACATTTTCATAAATTAATATTAATTAATTCAATTTGTGTCGATTAACATTTTTTCTTCCCTCGCATGGCCAAAAGCATCACCAGCGTGCTCATATTGCGTGCGCCAATGTGTGCGTTTTGGGTCAAACAGAACGGGGCGGTTTTTCAGCCCGAGTTCCTACGCACGACGTGATCTTATCGGGCAGAGGACAGGATTTTATGAGTCGTTTAAAAATGTGGGTTTTGATCAACGCAAACGGAAAACCATTCGATCAGCTGATAAACCGTCGTAAACATCGCTGAAGCTGTAGATAAAATGTTTCGTCTGATAAGATTTATTAATTGTTTAATTTGTTTAAGCGTAGTTGTGCTGATCGATCTTGCGGTACGACATGGGTAGGAACTGATGTGAGGCTTGATGAGATGCGGGATATTATTAAACAATATAACAGGAATTTTGCTTGGAAGAAAAAAAATTTGGTTCTCTAAAAAAAATTAAATTTTCACACTTTTCCAACATCTAAAGGAATGTCGAAACAAACCACATCCTCTTTTAAGGACACTTGAACTCTCGACAGACGACGACACGTACGTTGAAGTGTTTCGTGTTCGCTCCTCGGTCGTGTGATCTTGTGTGCTCGAACACTTGGCCACAGCTCCAGAAGGGGTTTTGCTTCGCTTCGCTATGCGAGCGATTATTGTAATGAAGAAATAGGGAGGAAATCAACGGAAGGCTTACGCTTATCGAGGGTCTCAAATCTTTCCCGCATGTCCCGGCTGTCGTTCCGAAGGTTTCCATAATTGAATGAACCCATGAATTCCGGGACCCTTCACACCATAGAACGTACCATGCGGAATTCAAATTTGTTGTTGGTACGTTGAGCATTGAGGAAGAAACTGGAGTGCTAAATATGCACGATAACATCGCGGTTCGCGCGAAGAAAAAAGGATATTTCGAGGCGTTTTTCAAGTGGCTGCTAAACGCATTTTCTGCGTACATTATGCGCGGAGTGCCAAAATTGAAATTGGTTGAGAGAAAAACAGCGAAGGAGCGAGAACGAGAGCGGTAGGACTTCAATTAAATCTGTGAAGGTGGGAAAAGCAATCGTTAGACGGATTTTCATTGTTTTCTCCGTCGACTGGTGTCATTGTTTGTTTGGCGTGTGAAATGTTTGCGCGTGATAAACAGTTCTTCATCAATTTATGCTGCGTTTTCCATTAAAAAAATAAATAAAAATAAACAAAAGTCCATAATGCATTCTTTTTGAGCAGAACAACGACGACGAAGCATCGTCAAGTCCAGCCCGAGGCCGGTCCATCCGTCTTGATTAATTCAATTCTCCAGCGTGCTTTTCCTCCGGAACATCCTCCGTTCGCTCGTTCAGACCAGTTGACACGCCGTGCCGAACCGGTGGACGGGTGGAAATTAGTTTTTATTACAATTAATTTATGAATAAAATTATTGACAAAATCGTGCCATGCGTTTATGGTCAAACAATTCGATCTAAATTGAGCTTAATTGAATTGAATGGTATCAGAGGCATTGAATCGAATTGAGCTTGTCCGGCGCAATGGCCCGGCAACGGTGCCGGTCGTTCGGGCAGCGAAGGTTTCGTTCTACAGTTTTCCCTCGAAAGTCACTTTCTTTTCCTTACGAGGCACCCTTCAAGACACCAGTGTGTGTGCGCGATGCAAATCGATCGTAAGTGATTGATGTAAATTGAGCGGAACATCGGACCCTAGCGGTTTGTCTAGGAATGTTTTTCTAGGCTTGGTTTGACTTCAGTTTGAATGCATGTTTAATTGGAACAACCTTCGGTGGGAAGAGGCTAACAAAGGGACGTTTTCAAAATAAACAAAGTTTATGAAGCATTTGTAATAAGAATTGTTTGAAAAAAATGTAAGAATGTTTTGCATTTTGCTAAAATCTCTTTAAGGCGTTTGAAACTAAGATGTAGAATAAGATCAAATGCGCAATGAAGAGTCAATTTGGTGCTCACAGGAAAAGGTGGGTGCATGAAGCTAACCTCGTTGCATCCATCAATCGTCACACCCTCTTATACACGATTTTCGCCTTGGGACGATCATAAATCACTTCAGCCGGAGTCGAGACAACTGTGCCAAATGGCAATAGATCATCCCACACTGTCCGTTAGGTTTGAACTAGTTTGACATTGCCCATACGAAAAGATGCATCCTGCACAATCCCACAAACCCTCTCTAATACGCCTCCCGAAGCGTATCTAAATATCTCGATCTTTAAGCAGTTTTTAAAACAGATGAAGAACCATATACGATTGCCCTTGAGCATAATGGTTCACGGGCGGAAGGGACAGCAAACGGACGATGCCAGCGAAAAGCGATCGTGCCGCCGTTGGCAGTTCGCCGCTAATCTACATGCAATTATCGTATCATCCTATTCAATTTACCACTCAATTACACGCCGCCGTAAACAGAGAAAACGAGACCTCGGAAATAGAACCGCTCTCGTGGGGCGAAGGCAGGAGAGGGTTTGTTTCGGTTCGGGGTGGTGATCCACAAGGCGACCGACCGGATCTAGGCAATAGACCACGTCGGCAACGGCGACACGACGACAACGACGGTGACGCGATGGAGGATCGCTAAATTGTCATAAATAGATTAAATAATTACATCGCGAAAAATGGTTCCACCCGCGCCCAGCTTGTCGGTGAGCGCCGTGCACAAGAAGGGAAATGGGACAGGCATTGACGGGAAGGAAGTTGGGATGCACCGAATTGCATCATAGACCGGATCGTCCGGTCGGTCGGCATCCAACCCGTGCTGCTGCTCCGATCCCGGACGGAAGTGGAGAAAAATAGTTGGTCGAGCCACGACGGGCAAAAGGGGAAGATCACTCCAAGGGTAGCGGCGGGGGTGGTAAAAGTGCAGAAAAATTGACAATCAGCACGAGCGAGGAGGCATTATCACCTTGATGGAAGTTTTTTTTCCTGCGTTCTCCTCTTTCACGTGCCCGATTTGTGTTTCCCTTTTTCCACGCGCCAACCACGTTCCCTTTTGAGGTGCAGTTGTCGGGAGGTGTGTTGCACCTCCTGCAATCCGATGCACCGGCCCGGTTTGGAGAGGGGCATGAAAGTACCCTCGAGCGGAGCGTTGCGGTTTCGGACGTGCTCCGGTTTTGGGGTGGAACGGTCGGCGAGCAAAAGGAAAAATAAAATTTACATCAATAAATGCATTTGAGCCAATCGGCCCGCTGCCGCCCTGGAGGACGGTGGGGTTGGAAAAGGGTTGGGGGTGCGTATCAACTGCACTGGCAGCCGCCATAGTTGAGACAATTGAAGTCTAACACTTGCCAGATGTGATGCTCGACGCGAACGTGCCTTCGCTAGGAAATGGCAAAAACAAAAATGCAAATGGAGCACAGATGAAGAACATTCTCATTTGGCTACTAATATTGAAGTTGCGGATTTGAAAAAAAAAACAGGAAACACTTTCTAACTTAGCTACAACTAAAAATTACTGAACGGAGTTTCCAAACTAATAATAATTATGTTTTTTCAAAAATTAACGTGGTAACCAATTACCAAAAATACCCACTTCTTCGAGCAACTGTCCTTTAAAATATCTTTTAAAATGATTCAAATGAATCTTTTTAACTTTTCGCTATATTCTATCTTTTCGAATAAAACTTTTCTTTAAATTTGCTTAATGGATTGTTATGAAAATATATATATCTGTATGCAGAAGTTAACTAAACAGTGAGTTAAAAACAGGCGATATTTTTCTATTCAGCGTTCTAGTGTCAAATATGAAAATGCTTTGGGAGATTCAGTTCCTGCAAATATACCAACTTTTACTGCATTCATTTATATCAGTCATAAAATGGAAAAAAATATGGAAAATTATTGCTATAGAACGCAATCCAGACCTATCCTGGTTTGAAATTTAGCTTGAATTAATAACAATTTCGAAATCAAAATAAAACATTCAAAACTAAGTTAAATCCTGTTGAAAAGTGCTCTTCGATAAAAGAGATGTTCTGTAGTCTTACTTAAACTATGATCAATATTTTGAATTTTGAACAATGAACGAATAAAATGAATTTATTTAAAATCTTAATAGTAATGGAAGATAAGTTTTCAATTACAATCAAAAATAGAATTCGAAGAGAATATGGTATCACTTCGGAGTGTCATCGTTCGAAGCAATATCCTCCAACGTTCTCCTGTGAGTTTCGAAGAACGAGTAATTCGACCGCGTTTGATTACATTTGCTGGATCAGATGGCTGGGAATTGCTAATTATTCTGCGAGCTCCGGCAGCTGGTGCAAGCGCAAACTCATTCTACACAACCGCCAACGATGGATGCACATAAATCTCCCATTTCACACCGACCGAACGCACCGACGCTCGTACGCATACGCAAACGCCAGACCACCCGACCAGGCGGGCCCATATTGGAGCTGCACAACCCGATCCCGCCACCCATGGGCAGTACCTTCTGCGAAAGGCTGGCCGTCGTCGAGTCGTTCGGTTGAAAGAGCCCCGGAGGAAGGGGCTATAAATTATTCACCTAATGAAACAATATTAATAACAATTATAAATAAAATACAACTCTCATCCAATAAAATGACGCCACCGGAGCGAGGGCGAACATGGCTCCAAACTCACACACACATACAGCGGGCGTGGAAAATTCCATCTCGTGCCGTGAAAGGGTGAACGGTGGTGGATAAGGAGTCGGAGTACGAAAACTCCCCCCCTCGCCAGCGGTGGAATGAAGGGAAGTGGATGAAGGAAGTGCACCACGTGTTTCCACAACCAATCATACCGCAATAAAGCTCCATTGTGGTTCCGTTACTCTGGCCCGGTTGTGTTGGTGCACTGGGATGCAGCTGGGACAGCGAGTTGTCGAGGAAAAGCCACGTACCAGCGCCGGAGAAGCTTTGGCCAATTGTAGGTAATGAATTTCCCTGTGATAATTTGTCAAATGGAAAGTTTTCCATTCATGCTGGGGGTGGGATTTCCACAGTATGAGGATGGGAAACATCGGATGGAAGGAAATTAATTTATTCCTTCTATGCGATGTAATTTCATGATTCTCCTGACGTCTAATACTTTCTATTTCGTTTTTCTGAGATGATTAATAATAAAAAAGTAAGAAATTTGATTTTAAAGAAAAATTGTACCATACTTTAAATCCTTAAACTTCAAAAAGTTTTAGTTATATTTTCTGGCAAGGGTTTATGTTTCGAACAATCACAATCGATTTATAATTTTTCTTTTCTTGTTGTAAAGAAATGAATAACGGTACAGCTTCTTCCAAAACAATATAAATAAATGTCGTTAGTTGGTTATGATACTAGAGATTATTAAGTTACTTACACTAAAAACTTTAAAATCAAAATTAAACTAGAAGGATAAAATACTTACCTATCAGACACTTATACAAACTGATATACTTTCAGGAATACTTTATGCTTCTTCAATTCAGTTGCCACATACGTTTATACCATACAAAACATGTTAAAAGGTGTAACATTCAAAGAACTCCAGTTGTATCGAAACACGAGTTAGGCATCTGGTATAAATGAATAAGTTGTTTAGCATTTTATCTACATAATGATGTACACAAGTATTATGTTTATAACTAAAGAGTTCTTAGCGTTAAGATTGTGATAACTATTTGAAAAGAAATGATTGAAATACTTTATATAAAATGAAAGCATCAATAAATCAACACAAATTAGTAGCAATTCAAAAAGGAACATAAACCACGAAAACAAATACCATCCAACCATACAATAAGAACATGGCCACGAGTGGAAGCAGTTATTCCAATACAATTTCTGCGCTTGATACTATTTAATGAGCATCAATTAAAATCCGGTGCATTGTTTCGATTGTACGATCCGGACTCCGGATGTACGAGCCCGTCCTTGTCATCCTCGCACGGTGGTTAAAATGTCACGAAAGGCGATATCCGTCAACACCCAACTGGCACGGTGTCAATTGCTCATACATACAAACACACACACCGTGACGCCTTAGAATGTCACAATCCCGCCCGAAAGCCGACTGTTGAGCACGGCTGGCGATTAAATGGTGTCTAATGCTGCCACCGAAGCACCGGATCAGGTTGAGACCAACGGCAGCTTTGCCATTGTCGTGCCTGCCATTTTGTGCCCGGACAGCCTCCACGTCCCCCTTTCCCCCGGGGGCCGGAAAGGGGACGATAAATTTATAATTGCAAATCCCGCCCGAAAGCCCCCATAAATAGGCACCTCAAATATGGATGCCGGTGTGCATTTCCCCATTTCCCGGGCGGCGCCTTACGCGATGGACACCGACGCTGTTGCACGGTGTCGCTTCCGGAACACCCCCACACCCACACACACACATGCACACACTCTTCCGGTAGCACTTTGGTCCGCTGTGAGCGTCGTTGTCGGAGACTGGCCTTTGCCGGCCAAGCGCACCGTGGCTTGCGAGCTGAAATAATATAATGACAATAATTGGAATAAAAGTTTTCATTATACACATCCTTTCGACGGGGAGCGAAGCAAGCCGGAAGTCGGAGCCCAGGCTTGGTTGAACGCAGGTGCGATACGCCGACGCCCGGAGTTTTCCCGAGTGGCGGCTTCAAGGGCTCATCCATTTTACGTACGCCACCCTTTTCGTGTATGAGAGAGAGAAAGAGAGAGGAAGGGTGGGGTGGAAACAGTCGACACCGAAATGGCGCCCGACGCCGAACCGGGAAGCCCTGGGATTCCATTTTGAATTCTGAGTTATGGTAATTTTTAATTAATTGTCAAAAGTAATTACCCACAATTGTTTTGCCTTCGGAGGCGAGTTTTCAAACGGAGGAGTTGTTGAGGGTGGTCCTTCGTTCCACTTTGAGCTGGGTGGGTGGGCACAATTGAGCGTACATTTTGTAATTCATTTGCACGATGAGCTCCCCTTCTTGTACCTCGAAACTCCCGAGATTACGCCATCGTGGCGAAATGCGGAGTTTGGCGTTTTTGCGGGTTTTAATTTTTAATCAACGAATTGAAACCATAAATCTGAATTAAGTTTTCATCCGTGGTCGGCAAATAAATTCCTCTCCCACCTTCGAACTCCACTTCTTTTGCAGCGTTCATCGTATTGTTTATCAGTTTTATGTTTTATTGATCGTTTTTTTTTGTATGTTTGTTAATTATTTTCATCCTTTACGGGAAGCCCGGAAATATTTCAAGCCTTTCTCTTTTCAACAACTTTTCCCTTTTCATCTCTACCTGTTCCAGCTGAGCTCCGCAACGGCGGGACGAGGAATGTTCTGCTACCACTGCCCACCGTCGCTGCATCCGGCCGGTCCACATCCGCCGCGATTACCGACCCTGGAATATCCTTTCGCCCCGACGCATCCTTGTGAGTATTATTATTCTATTTTTCAAAACAATTTATGTTATTCAAGCACAGAAATATTAGTACTTGTATATATTTTGATTTCAAATACTAAGGTAAAGGTAGATTAAAATATATCCTTTACCATACACAAAGAGGCAAATGTAATCAAAACGTGCCGAAAAAATCGCTTCTCTGGTAGATTTGTGGCCTTTCTCTCAACCACAAACTCGTTGTTAGTCCTGATTGACGTAAATCAGGATCCCGCAGCCGATTGCTTTTCCGGTTCACGTCCACCAATGGAACGAAAGTGAATTCCGATTCTTTTTTCCTCTCTCCCAATCTACTTCACCACCTTAATTCAATTTTCCCTCCACGCCAAAGAAAACGGCAACTCGAAAAAGAAAAATCAATTATAGCCAGTGTTTTAAGTTCGTTTCGACTCCTCCAATTCTTGAGCTACCAAAAGGAACTAGAGCAGTGGGAATGTAAAATCAAACGTCCTCCCTTCTGTATGTTCTTTTCAGTTAGAACGTAGCGAAACGGAAAGTATTAAGTTACAGGTCGTCCCCGTTGGGAATTGTTTTACAAAACGAACCAAATAAAAAAGGGCAAAAGCTAGAGCGCAGCGAGCGAGCGATAAGATGGCGATTGCGGAATCGAAACATGTGCTGCACATACACACCTTCCGAGCCGGAGCGGTTTAATGTCCATAATTTAGGAATTATTATCGTATTTCATAGATAATCAGAGGGTGGTGGCTAATTCGATCCGTGGCGTGGGGTTTACGTTATAATGGATGGGTTTCAAGAAGAAACCCCGGGGTAAATTGAATATATTCTAAAAATACAATCCAAATTGTTTGACAAAGTGGCGAAACGAATTCAGTTCCACGTTAAATCCTCCACAAGGTTTCTTGATGCCTAAAATCAATTTCCAACGATTTTCAAATAACCTCATTACGCGGCCTAATTTCGATGCCTAAAAGGCGTGCAAGTACATACAGGACATGATCTATTTGAAACTGCTTTGCCTTTTCGACCGACAGAACCTAAGCGCACAGCGAACGGACCAACCCGGCTCCCGATTAACCTAGAGCTTCAATTTCCTCACTCGTGCTGGCAGCTCTTTGATTCCATTACTGTCATCCCTTATCCATCCATCCATCCATTCACGGGATGCATCCATCGCTGTTCGATGCAGCGTTAGCAAACGTTGTTGCATCGTCAAATCAATACGCGTACATCGTCTATCCGAACCATCCGGTCGGTAACGGTCCAGGCCTCATCTCGACCTGGAGCACAACCACGCAGCAGCTTCGTTGCCCAGTGGCGGAAAGATTTCCCAGTCAGATCGATTTCCGCTAGCACATTCCCAATTTCTCCCGAACGGCAACGGGCCTCCATCGGCCTAATTTGATTTCGTTATTTCTGCCATTAATTGAAGTGGAATGGCACGTCCTTTGGCACGGCGTGTGCCTTCGGGATGTTTACCGGGAAAGGCGGCAGCGCTCCGGACGGGGCTGAACGGGGAAAGACATCTAATAACGAGTCTAATTCGATGATTCCTGTCAATCTTCGGAGTGAGGCGGAAAAGGCTGACCCTGATGAAAGGCTCCAGTGTTTACGGAGAGACGCAGTATCGACATGAAGTACCAGGATATCTTCTGGAGATGGCCCGCAAGACTCGGGACGCTTTCTCAGCTGGCCTTCGATAATGTCGTTAGAGATTTCTAATCCCATCGGTTGCCAAGGTACCGACGCCACGTTGGTGCGCTCCTTCTGCGGTGGGAATTCCGCACGGCACAAGATTTGAAGTGTCCCTCGAACGCTGCTCCGGCGGACATCGGAATCCTAATGGCTCCGCTAAATGACGATAATTCTTTCGAAAACCGACACTTCTCGGAGCTTCTCCGGGGTCCGGGGTTTCCGTCTCGGTTTGGCTCAAACTTCTCGAATTACTCGAAAACTTTTTGGCACATCGTACGTCTCGATAATCTTTGCCCGTCGTCCGATTGGGGGCGCCGGCTAGACACAGCGTCGAGTCGCATCGGAGTTCACTTCCGGTGGTGCCGGTTCCTGGGGCATGGCGCACGGTCCGGACCAAAGGGCGTCATGCCTGGCGATGATGATCCAAATGAGTAAATTGAAATAACGTATAATGTACCGTGAGCGGCCTACCGACGCTTCCGAGTAGGTGGGTCATCCTCCAACACGGTGCCACGGTACGACGCGTTTGATAAGAGTCCGGTCGCCAAATTGAATTACTCGGTTCTGCACTCTGCACTCGCTGCATACCGTAAGGTCGAATGCTAACATGGAGCCGTCAGACCAGGAACATCCGAAAGGGTGGATACATTACCAGCACACGATGAGTTTTGGAAAACTCTCGCCCCGCAGGACCGGACTCGGACGAGGTGAAACGTGAGCCAACAGCATCATCACACATCATCACACGGGATGACTCTCTCCTACCCGGCCCAGGATGATGACGGTGATGAGTTTTAATTAATTTACCCTCTAATCAAATATAGAGACATAATTTGGCGTAAAAATGGGCTGCACTTTTGGGACTTTTTGAGCAGTTTGTCCGCAAGGTGGAAGAGCGTTTGGAGGTGTCAGGGAATAGCACACACACACACACACACATGAAGCGAATGAGAATTTGCTGACGTTGTCTACTTAGAGAGGCTTAGTTTGGAGCTTAGGCCTGACATGGAAGGTGAGTGGTTCGTGACACGCGTGACTTTGTGAAGAATAAATAAGCACGCAAAGTTAATTACCATGTGTGTTTTCATCTGAAGTTTTTAGTGACTAATTTTGCGATTAACACATTTTCGTTTCAATTTTAACGCACCGTAGAAATATGTTTGATGTTTTTAGATTTTGTTTGAAATACCAGCGTCTATAATTTTACTCACCAGTTTAAATTCAACCGACTGTTCCATGATGTAGGCCAACACCGTCAGGCCAAGAGGTAAAGATAAAATTCTTATCCAACGCACCATCTGCCCATGTCAGGGATTTAAAAACAAAGAATCGAGGAAAAAAGTGAGCAATTTGAAACACCATATGTAAATTTTCCTCCCGCCGTCCCTTTTAACGTAATCACTGTGCACACAGATTGATGTCATAAGCATAATGTCGCTCGGCTCACTTATCGGATTCCATAGATTGAGATACCGTCGACGAGCACGATAGGTACGATAAATCTTCCGTAAATCAAATAACAAGTGTCGTGCCTCGTTCCGGTACGGCCTTTCCGGTTTGGGATTTTTTTGTTTAAACTTGTTGTCTAAGAGAGTCCCCAAGGGCGGAAGCGGATTGCTTTTGATACCATCCGAGATAACAATCGATCAACCCGGTAGAATGCAAATTACATCAGACCGGTCGGGGTAATATGGTTAGGCCGGGATGATCTGATGAGACTGATGATGGTGATGCTGGTGAGTTTGAGTTGGTTGCTTCCGTGAGCTACGTGTCCTGCATTTTACGATCGATGAAGTACACTTTAAAGCGGAACATGGAGAGACCAACAGAAGGTGAGTTTAATAGAAAAATGGGCCCAAATCAGATCCCAATTGCGTCAATCCGGTGCAGAAGGACACTGACGAGGAGGACGGTAGGCTTTAACATTTGAATATTTTATTTCTCCTGCAAAAGAAAAGCGGAAGTCGGGAGTGGAGGTTTGAAATCGGGACGCTATCGGATTTGGGTGAGTGCAGTCACGAATTCCTGAACTGTAGAATCAAGCGTCAAGACTACTTGAGTTTGAATCTTTATGAACCATTTTTTTATACATCAAGACACCTTCGATTGGAGTATTAGAAACTGTTCAAAATGTTCCATTTTTCTGGGCCTCTCAGTAACTTTAGGGGACCTTATACCCAGATCAGTTTCCTTTGCAGCGCAAGTCCTTCCGGGCGTCAGACGAAACCAACCGACGACTGTTTTCAATATCAATTACGTAATTTGCATATTTTGAAATTAGATCAACTTACGGCGCACAGATCCAAGCCCCTTCCTCCGACACAAATTTGTCACCGCGTCCTCCGGCTTTCCAGAAGCAGCCGTTTGCGATGTCCAACCTCGTTTGAAGTAGGCATTTACATCTGTTTTTGGCAGCGAAAGGGGGAGAGAAAAAGGTCCCGGAAAAACCGCGACCGGTGGCAGCGGGAAAACGGGGAAAATGGGATCAAAAATCATGTCGGCGTAATTCAATTTGTGAGCCATTCGTAATTTATACGCACCGTTTTCGCAACTCCGGAGCCGCTCTTTGGAAGTGATGGTGATGGCAAGCGACGAACTTCGGCGACGACTATGAGACCTTCTAACCGATGGTTGCGCGCTAGGCCGATAAAATTTGTCCCAGTTGGGGTATGAATTTTTGAAGAGGTATACTTTGCTACCTCCCGGCTACCCGGCACCCCGCCCCCTGTCCCTAGCCCTCGGCTCATGATGAATCATCGCGAGGAAAAGCGCGTGAACGAGGAACCGGCGAAAACCCCGAGGGCGGTGCGGTTTAATTTAAAATAACTAAAATTAATCAATTGATGGAGAAACTTTTTATCCTCCCAAAACCCACCGCACTCACTTCCCGCGAGCGGTTCGTCCTTCGCACGGGACGCCGGAAAAGCTGGTGGTGATGGTTTTGTTTCACGGTTTTCCGCCGCCGACGCGGAGGATTATTTGTGGTTTGTGGATTATCGGTCAATTCCGATCGGTTTCGGTTCGATGACGATAAAAACTCATTACATTCAATTTTTAATAGCGCTATTTTGTTATAAAATGTTTTTCTTTTTTTTCCTTTTGTTGTCAACTCTTTTTTCCACTCCTAAAATGTTCGACACAGTAGTTTTTATTTGCGATGCTCTTCTTCTTTTCCCTTTTGCAACATTGCACACATTTGTAAACCCACGAGAAATTGATGTGCAATCAATTGAGTGTTTTTTTTGGTTTGTTTTCCGGATTGGCCATTATCGGTCAATTGATGGCATCCGGGGTATTTTTTCCACTCTGCATGTGTTTTCCCCCCATTGGATTTTGCTGAATAAAAATTTATTCATTTTAATAGGTTTCCAATTGTGGGAAAATGGAGCCTAGAAAATAAAAACACTATGGTGCATTTTTCATGAGCAAAAGTGGATACAAGAAAAAATGTACAAAAAAAAGTTATGTATCGGTATTTGAAGTAAACAAAAAATGGAAACAGGTTAAATCAACCAGAAGCGAGTGATGTGGAAATGGGATATGAAAAGAATAATGAAGCCTACACCCACACTATTCAGCGGCCACAAAAATTCATTCGAAAAGCTTTGATGGGTTAGGAAATTAAAATGGGTCCCGTCGGGGTTGATTACTTTGTGAAAAGTATTTCCGGTCAGGTTAAGCACGCCGCAGGTTTTATGAGGTCGAACATTCGTTCCTGCACATTGAGTTATTCGTACTGAATAAAAAACTTTTCCGAAATGGGAAAGCACAGTCATTTTGCATCTATATCTGATAATTTATTTCAAAATAATTGCATTTAATCTTCAAGTATTGTTTTACTATTCAATAACGCGGTTCTAATAACTAACCATCCTGTTTAACGAATTCTTACCCTTCTATCAAACTCTCTCAAAACCATCCTCATCGTTACGGAACGAACAGTTATCTTTTTAATTACTTCAGTTTTCAATGTTGTAAATTGGAGCACTAATCCTTGCTTCAGAGTAAAGTACATTTCGAAACGAATGGAATCCTTGTTTTTACCAAAAAATTAGCACAAACGTAAAAGCCCTAATCCGACCTGCCCACATGTACAAAAGTTCATTTCTAATTCAATAGGTTAATGTCGGTCTAACGCAGTTAGAAAAGAGATCATCTTATTACGAACCATCCTTCGTTCACTCATAAACACATACACACACAAAAGCCCTAGCATCAGAGGAGCATTTCTACGGCCACGAATCATCTATGGCCGGGTGTTCGTTGAGTGCTTACGGTCAGCTTGCTCGTTCGCTTGTAAGCTGTGGTAATGTGTTGGGATAATGTGCTCTTCCTGGCAGGACGTCAGCACCGAATGTGGTCAAATCTCCGGATACGAATAGGACGCTGACGAAGAGCTGTTGACGATGACTTGTAAATGTAGCGGTGGTCAAGAGGCGAATCTGTACAGATCAACGTCAACAGCCTCCACTGTAGGGGAAACAGCGTAGGTGAGATGCCCGTGGGGAAAATTTTGCATCCTTTCCGTGACCCCGAACTTATACTGATGGTAGATGAGTTGTTACGGAAGGATTATTGATTGTATGTTGGTGAACTACTTCTTTTAAGAACTTTCCCATCCATTTTATGTTTTAAATATTCCGAAACCTTTCTCATATTGTGAAACAAAATTTTCATTCCCAATTATAGGAAAAAGGATCTATCTCGGTTCCAAACAATCGACTTCCTAAGTAGCTCTTAACCCGAAACAATAACCGACAAACAACCGATTTGTTCGCTCCAAATTGGCCTTCGCACCAGCGCAAACAATTATGTTTACTTTTTCCACAAGATTAACAAACATCAGTCGGTAACAACCGTTCGACGTGGTTACGCTTCGAGAAAATTGAACATCGTGTTTTCCCTCCCAGAGGGCAATTTTCCCCGCACGACAATCTGTTCGATTTCGGGATTCGTTTTTTTCTCTTCCCGGTTACGCCACAGGACACCCTTGTTCCGAATCGTTCCGCGCACCGCAAGTATCAAACGTTCCACGTGAATATTGGGCAGAGGGCGAACAGGCGGGCGAAGGGAACGACGAGTTGACACAACGGAGAAGTGTTTTTTCCCCCTTCCGGGAAGGCGAGCGCGAACCGCCAGGGGTTCCCTCGCCACGAGTGTCATTCTAATCGTTCCGACGATAGTGTTGATGATGATGTTAATAATGAAGCTATATCCCGGTGAGGACCGGTCGGGAGCAGGATAATATGTTTGCTGTTAACAGCTGAACTGCAGAAGGGAGTCCTCGCGATTGTGGAAGGTTTTTGTTTTGCCACCGATTGGCTTTCAACCATGCACATCGTTGACAAACGGTGTTTTACCAAAGTAATGCTTTCCAGTATGAGAAATTAAATTTTAAGAGTAATGAACAAATGCTAAGAGTAACAAAAAATTCAAAAATTATACTTTATTAGTACTGATCAAATTTTTTTTAAGGTAATGAAATATACTAAAACATATTACAACAAATACAAAATACTTCAAAGGTGAAAGGCTCTTGAAATATAAAAGAATGAAATATGAAACGCAAAAAACCATAACAAATAAGTATATAACACTACTAGGATTGTTTGAACATAAAGTAATAACAATAATTTATGTAATACCAACAACAAAATAAATGATTATTCATTGTGTTTGAATTCAAAGAATGTGTTTGGCACTGAATAATTCATTTAATCCTCAACCAAATAAATCGCAAAACAAATGTTATGGAACGAACCGCTACAGATCGTGCTAATTCTCTGAATGTTATTCGGTAAGCGAGCGCATTCCTATTTTCCGATGGGAAGGGAAACCACGCAAAGGGAGAATAATTGGCCAACGAATATGCAGACACGGTCTGAGAGCATAAACAAACATGGTAAGTTATGCTACATCTCTACGCGCGTGTGCGCATCAAATCGATGGTGAAGGGAAAATTGATTTCGTAGAACTCATCGGTTGTAGGTTTGATTTCTTCGCACGTAGCTCAATTTCCTACTCATTAAGATGCCGAGGAAAAACGGAGACTTCTCCTTCGATGGTGCGATCGATCGGCAATGAATTTTGCGAATCGAAGGATTATTAGTGTAATTCAATTGTTTCGAGCCCGACCTGTATAGTTTTATTGGCCTTACACATCTTTCTCGAGATGGAAAAAAGGGACATCCCCAAAGGTTACCCTGTATTTGGCAGGAATATATTGATTGAGTCGTCGGGAATGTTTTTCCACCCTCGTCGAGAATCGCGTAATCTTCCACTCGCGTGCCCGTGATCATTGCTCGCATCGGCAATCGGATGGAAGAAATGCAATTATTGGTTATTGGCGCTTCGGTGCTCTCGCTGTGTACGTCAAACATCATCACCTTCATCAATGCCCTCGTCATTATTACCCCACCTATCACCGTGATTATGCTCATTAACACACGTCGGCTTGAGGGTGTTCCGTAGCGGGTCGGTTCTTCGAATTTGTCGTTAAATCAACAGGCAATCATGTTGCATCTCGCGGGTGGGTTTCAGCATCGGCGAACACTTGGGATGGATTCGAAGAAATGTCTATTGTTTCGAGTTCCAAGAAATTGATGAAAACGTGCAACTTGGGCATTCCGCAGACATATTTTTCATACCATAGAAAGGAATTTGGATGCTGCGAGATGAACGAGGCAGATACTGTTCAGTTGAGAGTTATTGGTTTGAGTTTTACAATTTAACATTCTTCTGATTACTGCTGCGTCATAAGAAAACTTAAATAAAAGAGCAATTGTAGAAAATGTTTTGTAATCAACTTTGATAACTGTATTTTGTCAAGATAACTTTTTGTTCATTTATATCTGTGGATTGTATGAAAAATATTTGAACAACAGTACAATAAAAACATTACAATGCTAACGCTGACATTTTTCATATCTATTTTAGGGGTTTAATTGAGGAGGTTCTTACATATCAAGCTATTAATAACAATAAAGTAAACACATATTGATTTTCGAAGAATGAAAAACATATTCTAAGTATTTAAATAATATATGTGCTTGGTTTATATAAATAAAACAAATAAATAAAAATATTTGATTGGTGACCTGCATTAGGTCGGCTGATGATACTTTAAAGCAATCAATAAGGATGCACTTGAACATTATGCATTTATACACACGAAAAAGCATTGTTCGTTCTTCCATATTCCCATTACCTTTATGGAAAGGCTTAATTGCCCTTTCGGCAGTCCCTCGGTTCGTTAGTAACTTCGATAATCCAACCGAATTCTTTAATTTTATTATTCAATTTCATTATCGAAAAAATTCGATTTTTCCCATTCGAGCGGCCTATCGGAAAGGTGCCAATGCCAATAAATCTGCCTCGCTTGAGCGATAATATATGATGCCAGAGTTTCCCCCCTCTTTTTTAAATCATCTCCAGAGGCGTTTATGGTCTATCTGTGAAATCGAACAAGCATTGGGCGGAAAACTGATCGTCAAGCAATGACGGCGATGGCAAAGAGGCAAAAAATAAAACCGTCCTTCTCGATTACCTTGCCACGATTACGAAAAAGCTGCGACGGGAAGCGTGCGGCGAGTTTTCAGTAATTTGATGTTAATTTTTCATCACGGGAAAAATCGCCATTAATACACAGGATGTTGTTTTCAGCTTCGCAGCCGGCCAGATTTGGACGGCAGGAGGAACAAAAAAAAGCACAAAACAACCATTCCATGCCGAGCAGCAATGGGAGCAAAGGCGGGAGCTGGCAATAAAAAGTCCTGCGCGCCAGCAAATCCGCATTGGCGTTCCAATTTTGCCTCCACCGTCCGAAAACCGGACGTTCAATCTCCGCGCGCGCGGATCCCATGCCACGTCCGGTACGGGAGTTGATTTAACGGAAAACCAAAACAACGAAAAAACGTACCGCACCGTGCCATCCGGATCGAACGATAGCGCGCTCCCGGTGACCCCGGGATGAAGCTCGAAGCGGCCAGGCCGTATCGTAATGGAAAAATAAAAATTGTGAAAAATTAATTTCCTATTTGCGTGAATAAATAATGAAATTAATTATAGTTCGCATAACCTGTTTTACGGTCGTCTTTCGTGGGATTAAAACCGGCCACGCCGTGGCTGGTTGCAAACTGTCCCTTCGAAAAACTGCAGCAGAGAGGCCGGAAAAAGCACACCAGCTTTGGAAAGCCAGATGGAAATCCTTGTGGCACACGAAAAGAACCTCGGGGGACTCGTGAAAGCTAACCGATTTCCTTATTTATAACGGAAAAAATCCATCGCTCTCCGATTCTACCTTGGACCGCAACGGAATCGGGTTATACCTCCCTCGAATTCTTTCTGGCCGTTGCATAAGGAATAATTAATTCTCATTTATATTTCGTACTGCCCTAGCGGTGCTCTGGAGCCTAAAACGTACTGTACTAAGTTTAATATTCGTCTTTTTTAATCTAATTTGTGTTTTGTTTGTTTTAGACACCAGCTATTCGTACCATCCGGCTATCCATGACGAGAGTTTCGTCCGGCGGAAGCAGCGGCGCAATCGGACCACCTTTACGCTTCAGCAGGTTAGTTGGACTTCGGGTTGGGATGTCTGTGAGGTCGGGGAGGATCAATTGAACAGTAAGACATAGGACTCACTTTATCGTTCTCTTCCACAGCTTGAGGAACTCGAAACGGCGTTCGCTCAAACGCACTATCCGGATGTGTTCACCAGGGAAGATCTGGCTATGAAGATAAACCTGACTGAGGCGCGAGTTCAGGTAAATTGCTGTGAGATAGCAGGTTTTATTAAAAAGCTGAATTAATTCCAAATCACGCATTGTGGATTTTACAATCATTATAACGTCTATAAAGTTCTTTCAAATAAATTTCATCAGTTTGTTTTAGAGATGTACTCAAGAGTTCTGGTAGTATGAATTAAATGAAAGCCTCATCAGAAGGTCTAAAATTCCGTACGAGATATGAGACTCAATTAGCAAATGGGTAAAATTGTATCATGCTCACCAATTTCTTTGGGGTTGCACTGCAGTTTCGGTTCAATCTAAGTAAAAGCCTCCCCCCACACACACACATGCACTGACGCAAAGTGAGCACCAGCTCCGTACCAGTAGTTTGAGGAAACCACAGTACATCCCTTCCGGAGACTCTAGCTTTCTTGGCAAGGATCGAAAAACTCCCTCCAAATGCAATTGCCTAAAACTTTGTTATAAGACCCAAACTATGCAATTCCCACAATTGACAGTTTCGGCAAAAAGGTCTGGTGCCCTTTGCCCTTGTCCGTCACCACATCGTAGAGCCTAAGGGATGTGTTCGGAACAACAACAACAACAAAAAAAGACTTCCATGAGTGCGTGCGTCAACCTTCCCGTTTCGTAATCGTCTCTGTCATCGGATGTGGAGAAACACCAAAAAAGAAACCAACAAGAAGGTCGAATGAAATTACCTCAAATTTGTGGCAGCTTGTTTGGTTAAGTAGAGACCATCCCGACGTTCCAACTTTCGCCCATCGACCGGCCTTCCTACCTTCCAGCGATGATGATCCTGAGCCTGGAAGTGGAGATATTATGCAATGCGAACCTTCTGGGTCGTGTGCATACCTTCAGTGCTCGGGTTTGCCCATGGACGGTCGGATCCGTCGTCTCCGTAATTCACTTTGCGCTCGCTCTGTGTGCTCATAGCCGTTGACAGGTTCCCAGTGGAAGTAGTGCGCGTCGGTTGCATCGCTAGTTCCGGTGGGGAGTCACTTGTATTTTTTCTTGCGAGCTAGCTTTCCTCCGTCCTTCGGCGATTGTCAAGGGCAAAGGTAAAGGTTGTGAGAGTCAGAAGAAAAGATATTTCCCCGGGAGACGATGATAAAAAGTGACTACATGGAATGTGTGTGGTTATGAAAGAAGGGTACGGTCCCTCCGAAACGTTAGTGTTTTGGTGAATATGGTATACTCCAACGTAAATGCAAAGCTTTTTTTGTGCGGATGTCATCTCCACTGTATGATGACAGTCCTAACCATAGACGCTTTTCCGGCTCTCTATCTCGTATGAAATTTTAGAATTCACCCACCCTACACTACTTTACTGTTTACTATACACGGGTTCTGCTGTCCACAGGGGCTGACTTAGCTAGGAATTAGCGAAAAGGGACGTTGCCGACATCTCGCCGTAGAATGCGAGAGATCCATCGCTTTAGGAGTTGTAGACTCCCGAGAGAATAAGCCGGATTTCTAGAGGGAAACAGCAAGTTACTGGACGGTGCTCGGTAAAATTTAATATTGCTTCGTAAATCCCATAATCCGATAATGTGATGTCGATGCTGGAACGTTCGGTAGGTTAGGAAGCCAAGCGCCGGACGCGCTAAGTTTTTGCCGCTCCAAAACCCCACGAGCTAGCTTAGCCGTGTTAGCTAAACGTAAACCAAATTACTCCACAAACGCATGGAGGGTAAGGTTTGATATTTCCCCAGGTTTTGTTTTTTTCCTTCCGGGAGTGTTCTGCTTTCTGGATGTTGGTACGGTATCGGTTTGGGAGTTGGTAGATTAAAGTTTAACCCTACCTCCATTAATGGAGCACATCAGTGGGTCAACATGATTATGGTTTTCCGGGATTGGGAATGGATTGTGGTCGGGGTTTCACAGTGCCTCGGTTCAAGACTTTCGGTCGCCTAAGCCAGCGGGTTTTTGGTCGGCGACAAAATGGCGACAAAAGGGCAAACGATCCGCTTGTCTGCTGGGGCATTTTGCCTTCTACCGAGTTTATGCCTTCGTTTCGTTCTGACAGGGACGAATTTCAAGCGTATGTACACACATTTTATCATTTCAATTATTAATTTAAATTTTCCGTAGAGTTTCATACAACACGTATTGCTTGGAATACATTGAAAAGTGTATTAAAAGTTTAAATCAACCATGACATAACTGTACATATCACTTGTTTAATTGAAAAACTTCCATCTAATATATGTGAACCCTTTCCTGAATGATGAGTAGCCTTCGTGGAAGGCATTACCAAAAACTGTAGTTATTCCAAAGAAAAAGAAGAATCTGTCCTAGAAAGACTATATTGCTAATACAAATTCCCTTCCTTTTATCCTTTTGTTAAGATCCATACGATGAAAACACAAAAACGTGTGCGTCGTCATACACCAGACCGTACGAATGGATTCTGTCCGCTTGAAACTCAATCAGCACGGATAAGTGTCCAGTCCGGACGCTCCGTTCCAGGAGTACGCGTTGGATTTTGCATTTTTAAACATCCAGAAGGGGTCAAACGAAGTGAGTGTATCCTCCTTCTGTCCGGGACTCTTCCCGAGATTCTCCTTTCTTCGCTCGCACATGCTCCTCAGCGCACGGTGGTAGTCAACTTAACACCTTCTCCGAGTTCCCGGAGTTCGGGCTCGAGTGGTTTTCCCGTGCGCCCTGGGCAAAGCGTTTCATTTACGATTCATTTACGCTTCCCATGAGTGAGTTTTCCCTGCTGCTGTTTATTTAATTTTCCCGAGCCCAAGACGGATGACGAGGGGGCTTTTTGTCTTTTGCTAAGGCCTGACTCCTCCAGCGAGTGTGGACTCCGATTTGTTAGCCTTTGTTCTCGGGACCCCGGGAAGGTTGGGGTGTTCGCAAGGAGTTGACAGTTGGGTGGCATATGGGAGGGAGTTTTTAACCCGCACGAGTTGTTTTCAGGCCTTCCGTTTTTTTTAATACTCCATTTTCTTGTTGCAAATGAACCCGCAGGACCTAACTGGGGCGCACTTCTACATTCCAGACCGGAGAGGAGAACAAGGAAAGCACTTAAAATTTCTCTCCTCGCACAAGAAAAACCTTCTGCCACCGTTGTTCCCTTCTTTCCAGCTGCTGTCGTCTTAGCACTCTTGGTGTTTGGGAAAAAGTTCACTTCATTTTCGGATTTGCCTGCCCTTCCTCATCGGCACGTCGACCCTCCGTCGGCTTCGCCTGGTCTCTGGTGAACCCCAACGCTGCAATGGCGAAGGACCCTCTTGTCGGGGAAAACCCCCTTCCCAAGCCTGCCCTGGGCCACCTCCAAACGGCTTACGGTTGGAGTTGATGAGAAGTAAACTTTGTGTAAATATAATTACGGAACAATTGAAGAAACAATAGCTCGAGTGGCAGCGCTGGCAGAAGTGCACGCCTGCCATCACCGACCGGAGCCATTCTCGAGCGTTGCAAAGCGTTGAAGTAATTAAAGCTTAAGGTAAACATCAATCAGAGTTTCTGTTTCTGTTTCCTGTGACAATGGGTTGATGGAGCAAACTTCCCCGGAGGCGTGTGTATGCTTTGATATAATTACTAATCTTAAATTAATCAGCTAGCTAACACAAGTGTTGAAGGATTTCATACTTGAGTCCAGACATTTTATATAAACATGGTGCTAATTAAGGCAAGATATGATGCCAAAATGGGTTTATTATTTTAAAGACCTGTTTTAAGACAGGCTTAGATAAAACCGAAATTGATTTACAATTTTTTCCAATCCAAATAAACTTCTGTGGTTTGGTTTTCTTCCACTCAAGCTTCTTCTCCATTTTCCTAGCAAAAACATTCCATGTCTTCAGTAAGAAATTTTTTCTTTCCTTTAATTCCATTCCATTACCCTTCTTCAAAAATCATCAGACACCGACCGAGACCCCGATCTCCCTGGACAATTCCATTTACGTCGGTGTCAAGTTACGAACTGTGCACAACCGGGAATTGCTTTCGGTCGGTGAAAAATTAGGGCAATCCGTGACAGCAGTTTACTTACGGCAGAGCGCCCAAAAACCCATGACAAGGGAGCCGTTGGTAACGAGTGAAAAACCGGACCGAAACGATCCCTGGCACGCGGCACGTGTCTTTTTGCACGGGCATCCCGTGCAAAGTCGGTCGCCGGTACATTGTCGCAATCGTAACTCGATTTGCCGGCAAACCAATTGGCAAGTGATGCGGGGACTGATGCGACCAACTGGGCACGGGACAATTTATGACAGTTTTCGGGCGTGCTCAAAACGGATAGATATCTTATTTCAAAGCCGAAAGCACAAGTGGCAGATGACCTGCTTTGTGTGGGAAAAATATGAGAATGTGAAAAATTGTGGCAACCTGCTTTGGAGAAGAAAGGTGATCTTTTTACCAAAGACCGTTGGAAGAAAAACGAATCAAGAAATGATTTGACAGCAACATGTTTTATGACGTAATTGTATAACCAATACCTACTGTCTCGTTTGTCCCAATTTCCAAAAGTGGATCAAAATGTTTTTCTTGATGGATGTCCATCCGACAATTACTATTGTTGTTTTTGACACAGGCTGTTTGACCCTTTTGATGCTTTTATCTTTAAAAGCTTACTTCTTTTGTTTTTAACAATTCTAACTTTAGATCACTTTACTATGATAATTCCAATCGAATAAATTGAAAAAAACTTACACATTTTGAGTTTTTATTTGAATGATTAGTCTGTCGCCAGTTGTTTTCAATTGTTGGTTGCGTTATTCTCTTCTGGTTCATCGATAGCAACTAGAATTGGAATTTCATATTTTAATTTTACGTTACGTATAAAATAAATTGAGCCAACATATTTCTCGTCTTCTTTTCTCATTTAGATACCAACAAAAGAATGTTCAAAGTAACAATTCAAATGTCTCTATTATCATCACTAAGCTCTCAGTTTTAAGTTATTCCTTCACGAAGACGCTTCTTCCAACCTTACAACCTTCTTATTTATTATCCCATTAGCACCCAACTGTGACACAATTGGCAAATTGTTTTCCCCGTCACGTCGTTGAAGAACCTGCCCGAAACCAGCATAATGCAATAATCATCACACATTTCGGCCCATCATGGCCTGTTTCATCCTTCCGACACTTCGCCAACCCATCGACGGTGGCACTCCTTTGTCCTCAAAACGCTGACACACCCGGCTTAGCGGATAATTATTATGTATTACTTGATTATTATTTTCATTAGCCTACTTGGGTTGGGTGAAATTTACCCCCGAAGAGGCCGTCCGGAAGGTGCAAAGGGATGGGTTTCGGTTGGGGTGTGACGAGACAACAAGCGTTGGTCCTTCCGAACGGTGGCTCTCGATGGCTCTTGATTGCTGATTGTAAGTAATAATAGTTATTATTTTCGATTAAGCCGACCGTTGGGCCCCTGGCCACAAACAAGTGTCGACACGGAATCGCCGTCCTGCCATCATAGTCCTTCCGTTTCGGGGACGTTTTTCGGAAATGCCACAACCGAGAAGTTGCACAATGGCCCTTGAAAAATGAAATAGGATTACCGGCTTGCGACGATGGGTAGCGGTTATGTGAGGTGATTTTTCATCGTACTCCGGCCCGGAGGAGGAAAAGAATGGATCGAGGATTACGCGCGGATATTCGCGGCTTCCGACCGGGCACACCAAGTGCGTCGACAAATGGCCTCTGGGCATGCGGTGTTCGGGAAGCGGAAATTACTAGCGACCAGTACACGTGAACCCTTTTCGGTCGGCTCGGCAAAGGGGTTGGCTTATGCACATGTGTTGTGTGTACGGTTCGTCTGCCGGCTGTTTGCCCTCCGGATTGACGGATAATGGTGGCAACAGGGCCTTTGTTTTGCTGGTGTCGTTTGGTCTATCACGCTCGTTGCGATCTGCTCGAAAGGAGAGATTTCGGAAAGGGCTCGCACATACGTAGGAAAAGCGGGAAAAAACAAGAAACAGGGGTTGTAATCCACGTAATCTGTTTATACACCTATTACCTTTACCAGCGCATTCCACGAACACTCGAGACGACGAGGTGCCGGTTTTCCCGTTTTTCAATCGCCTCGAGCTCGGGCTCAAACAGATCGCTGGGTATAGTTTACTTTTTTTATGTGTCTGTTTGGTGGATTTTTCTTCAAACCGCGTACGGAACCTTTTCGTGGCCAATTTGTGAGGCTAGTTTATACTTCTCACTAGTCCATTCGTTTCAATTGGGGGAATTGATGGGTTTTCTTTTGGTTATGGTGTTGTGGTTTCAGGCAAAAATATGTTTCTTTTTAAGGTTCCAATTCTACCTCGCTTGGATGCTTTGTTTTATTCTACAATTTACTTTTCATAATTATAGAAACGGTGTCCTTTCTGTTATGTTTGTTACTTCTTGAGTTTTAGTTTTTATTTAATCTTTTTTTGTTTACTTCTTTTTCATATAGTTTATTCATTTTCATTTGTCATATAATTTCAACACAATTGTTCAACCACAACAGCTTACATTTAGATTTTTACTATCCTTTCGCATCCCCTCTAGGAGGGTTGAACATTTTCTATCTAACACTGTTGCACCCCACTCTATTTCCTGTAGAGTAGGCTTTGTGAATTCGTTTGAAACATGCTTTGTTTTCAACCCTCTAGAGTCTAGACGAAAGAAAGAACACTAAAAAACAGGTGAACCAGCAGATGCACGATAGAGGGACAACTATTCGTAAAATTCTGCGTAGCCGAGGGCGAAAGGATGCTACCACTTTCCCCGCACGCACGAAATGGGCAACCCCGGAGATAAAGAATTAGTTGGATCAAGTGCGGATCATTATGGCGTTTGATCCCTGCGCCCTGATGGGTTTTCCGTCGGTTCCTTTTTCTCTCTTTCTATTGCTTGCTGTACCATTGTGGTTTGCCCGTCGCGGCCTCACTTCGACGCGGATTAGCGGCTCGTTAAGGGACCCGTTGATGGGTGATTGAATTAGACACTATTTATTATCGTTTGTCGATGGGATTGTGCTGCTGGTGTCGGTCTCGAGGAATGACCGGGTAGCGAGACGAGCAGAGCAAAAATCACCGGTGAAAAAAGGTAGAGAAAATCTCGAAATCCACTTCACCGGAATTCCACCGGAATCAGCTCGTAATGCTTGTTGGGGTGAACGACTGGTGCCCGGATGATTTGAAGAAAAAACCCATGGCCCCTCTGCCATCCCAAAAAAAAAGGACGACAGCAAAATCCACTCCAAATTGTTATTGATGATCGCCGGCGGACCTAAACGAATCCACCGCGAAATCCCTTGTTTGATTATTGAGTAGCATTATTTGAATACCATCTCGTATCCTTATCAAACGAATCCTGTTTTGTTCTGTTCTGTTTACCTTCGGCTCACCCTGGATTCGTAAAATTGGCTTCCATCTATCGCGCCTAATCCCGCCGGAGAACGGGAGATTCATTTTTCACGAACGGAAATAATGCGAAATTAAGTTGAAAGAAATGTAATATCTTGCGGTGGAAGCCCTCGGTGGGTCGTTGATTGAATTTCTCATCCACTCAGCCACCCACGTCCCACCGTCTTGGGCCTCCTTTAGCTCCTTCCCAGAGAACAACATTGAACCGGGTCCAATCATCTCCCATCATTGCGTGTGCGGTGCGAAATTGAAAACGGTTCTGCGCCGAGAGCCGGCAACCATGAAACGGATCGCTGGCACAATTAATATTGCAACAATAAATTCGTTGCCGAAAATACAATTAACGGGCGTGCTGGAGCAGAGCATTGAGAAATTGAATTCTTAATTACGATTGCGCCAAACTTTCCCCCGCACGGTACGGTGGGAAACGGTGGAAATGGTTTCCGTTTCGTACCTTCCGAGGACAAGTTGGAGGTGATGGCGGAAACCATCGTACCGTAATGAAATCGTTTGTTCATGTACCATCCAATTTTCCGGGGGGCACCAACTGGTGTTGTCTTCCTTTCCCGTCCGACTGTGGTTGGAAATTTTCGACGTACCGGAATTTCCCAAACCGTATCTAACCAAGCGTTTTGCAAAGGAAAGGGAAAGGAAAGTTGAATGTGCCCGTAGTTGATAAGTTTTCCATCTCGGACTCGGCAAGCACCGGGCTCAGCTCTCGGCTAATGAGAGCGAATGGTATAAGGAACGCTCATGCCAGTAACTTAATCCTACGCCTCGCCCCGGAGGCAATGGGAAATTATTATCATTGCGCAGAAAAGCGAGGATCCCCCGAAGGGATTGGGTGAATGTGATTTATTGGGTGAAATTATATCATGCCATGTGGATGTGGATGTGGTTTTTTGCTGAAATCAATTCTGAAGGGTTGGGAAGTTAATTTTAGGCGAGTTACATTTGAGAACATTTAGGCTACCGTTTTTTTTAAACATTGCAGAGTCAAACGATAATTCTAGACTTGAAAAATAACATTATTAACATCCTTAAACCGTTTATTTAGATACAATATATAATAGATAGTGAATAAAACAGACTCAACACAAAGTCGAGTGATAAATTACGCAATCGTTGAATATAAAATTCAAATAAAACATTTACATTTTTTAGTTTTATAATATAAAACTTAGTTTGATATATCTCAAACTTTCAATATTTTAAATATGATTAATCAACTGATTTTCATATAAATATCTCAGACAAAAATACCAAAACGATTTCATCCCGTTGAAGAAGTTGAAGCACACGTTCCCTAGCGCCATGATGATTCTCGAGTTGAGAAAATTCGTCCCATTGCTATCCATTACGGGGGAGAATGGGAAAAGAAACGCTTCCAGCGGTTGTGGCTTGCGCAAGAGAACGCTATGCTAGAAAGCGTACAAACGAACAGGAAATAAAATACACCATCCCCTTGTGTATGGATTTTTCTCCGTTTTGTTTTTCCTTCGAATGGCGCTCGGTTTTGGGGATGAGTAAAGAGGCAAACACAAATAATAAAAACCGTATGAGGCACACAGCTCTCGCACACCAACTTGAGACGAGCGTCTTAAGGCGCATGTGCATGGGCAAACAAAATGGAGAAGTGCACCAACACCAACAAAGGCGAGCCACTTCCGCCATGCTATGCCATCTAGGGAAGAAACGTTTCCCGAACGTCGAGTCTCGAGTGAGCAAATATATGAAATAAAGTCTCAAAAACACGACGCTCACAGAATGTGAAGTTGAATAAAAAGGATGTCTGCTATATCCTTAGGAAAATCGACCAGCCTGGACAGCCTGAACCGTGTGGGAAGCGGACGCTCGGGGAGCGCAAGGGAGATGTGTGTATAACATTTCGAATTCAATCAGCCAATTTCGTTCACTTATTGCACGTTTCGGGACCGCCGGCCTGGGTGGCTTCTTCACTTCAGTGGCTTTAACGAGTCGTCTGCCACAGTGGAAGAAAAAGTGTGCCAAAGTGCGGTGCAAGGGAGGCAAGGGAAGCGAGTACGAAACGAGGACCCCCACGGGTGGTCCCTTGTCAGGACTTCATTTAGGGCCGAAGTGAATTTGACTCTCCGGTGCGGGTCCCGGAACGAAGCGACGGAAGTTGGGGAATTGAATTTGGTTCGTTATTTAAGCTACTGATTTGGTAAAGAGAGCAAACGAATCAACGGACGAAGCGAACTGGTGTGCTCGGAGCGAAAGGGACCAAGGGGCCCGGAAGATAAAGTTACGAGCTTGGGCATTGGGAGGATACGGAGGAGGGGAAAGAAGTAACCGAAAATACCAAATTTGCTGCTAACAAGATATATGCTCGTAAGGATCTGGATCCGCCTGATGGGAGCATCCAATTCGGCAGCAAATCTAATTCCGAATCCGGCGTGTTCTACGGCTCTTGATTGCAGGTCTGGTTCCAGAATCGGCGCGCCAAGTGGCGCAAGGCCGAGCGGCTGAAGGAGGAGCAGCGTAAGCGGGGTGGTAGCGCTGGAGCCGACGGTAACGATTCGCAGCTGATGAGCGACAAGGTAGGACGAGACTCTACGCCGCTGAACGTTGGGATAACTTCTGATTTACTGGAAGAATCCTCAACTCCTGAAGTTATTCTGAAGCTCGAACTTCAAGCCAACTTCCGGAACATACACTATGACCTCTTATTGATTTTATTTGATTGTCCTATGTCTTCCCAGCTCGACACGGATAGTCGGGATTCTAGTCCGGACATTACTGGTGATGCAGATGATGACGATATGCGAAGCTCCAGTGTGCCCCCGATGAGTCCTCGAGTCGATTCGGAACCGGAACGACCGGGATCGTCAACTCAGCTCAATTCGGCCCACTCGCTGTCGCAATCCGCCTCCAACAGTGCCGGAACACCGTCGCCCGGGTTCAAGTAAGTACTTTTTCCTTCATGAATTATATAATTTGAGCCATTATGAAAAAGTCCTTTAACCTTATGAACCTACAAATCGGATCAACGATTAATGCCCGCTACATTTTGCTCTCCAATTTGGTACAGATTTGGTCAGTACTCGGCACCAAGCCCTGCCCCGTCCGCCTCGGCCGACTCTCCGATCGAGGTCGGTGGACCGATTTCGCTCACGACGACCTCGCGCACGCCACCGAACGATTCGCCGAACCACGTCGCCAGCAGCAGCTCCATGTCGGGCTTATCCACCGTCACGACGACGCCCAGCTTCACCAGCCATAGCATTTTCGGCAGCTTCAATGAAAGGTAGGCTTCACTTGTTTAATTCACTTCTTCATGTTGAAAAATCCATTAAGACAGAGTGAAGTGTCGTACGTACTTTAAGTATACGGAAGTACCTACAGAAGTACCTCAAATTTTAAAGAGACTCGTGTGATTAATTTAGATCTTTGAAGTCTACTTGTCTATATTTTAAATACAACAGAAATTAAAAGAAGTTCTCTTACTTCATTATGTAAATTACATTTGCTTGAAATTTACATTCAATTATGCTTTAGTAGCTAGTGAACGAAGCTGCTGTCAGAATAAAATGAGTCCTACTCAAATTCCGCAACCTACAACCGTGTGAACTTATGAACCGACACTGAACTCCACATCAATCTGCACTCCTGGAGTGTTTGTTTATTTGTTTTCGTAGCCGGTTTTGTTCTTTCCATCGTGACACCTTTTGTTCCGCGTTGTAAGAATCCAAAGCCTTTAAACGTGCCACGTGTCGGCCATGTGTGATGACCTTACATTCAAAGGCACATGAACCGCTCGAACTATAAATCCTCCTCCCCATGGTCCACGGGCCAAACAAAAAGCGATCGGATAATTAAGACGTCATCATGTGTTCGCGAGGACGGAGAAAGTATGCTGCGACACGCGTAATTTAGCAGGAAGACCTCCCATCCGGAGCCGTCCTTCCGGCCTTCCGGACGTCATCCATACGTTCGTCGGTCGATGGTTGCCCATAATGCAATTAAGACCGCTCGCGCAACGCGCCACGTGCCGAGCGAGCGAAGAAGAGAGGAAAAACAAACCGGGCACTGTCGGAAGTCACCTCCTGCCGACCCCTCGAAAGGTTGTGCAGTTTTTCCACGGGAAAATAGGCGGCCATTGGACGACGGGGCGCGGCTGGAGATGGGCACAACATTTGCCAAATATTGCCGTTAATTGTGCTGTCGTTTGGTATGGTTTCTCGTGTCGTGTGGAGAAGAGCGTTGCGCAAAGCGGGACATCCTGCCGGCGAGAAACCGGGAAAGAACAAAGGTTACGAGGTGCTTGACTCGAGACACAATTGTGCCCCGGGACACGCCGTTGACATTTAGACGTTTACGAGTGTCTATGTCAAGGGGATATTTTGCAGACGTTCAGGATGCATTCAAATAACCCGAGTTTAAAATTCTATACTTTGTACAATTATTTACCAAATAAAATTATTCTATTCTCAGAAAATAAAGTAAACACGTGTAGGGTTTAAAATAATTTCGACATTACCCTCTGCAACTTAATTCCAATCCAACACGCCTGGGAATGTTTGCTCCGAATCGTATTTCAATATTTGAATCACCCACTCTCTCAGCTTTGAATTATGATATTCTATCAAGCAAAATCAATTTCACTTCGTTCAAACTCACTCTGTTCGTTCACCAAGAATTCGTTGAAGGCAAAACATGACGCCATATTTTCCAAGAAAAAGGCCTTCCACCAGGCACGAGCCTTCGAAACCGACGCCCCTCGGGAAGGTGCGCAGCCAAAGCAATTATTTACCTTTTCGGAAAAGCAATTTTCCGCAAATTAAATTTCCCTCACCCACACCCACACCCACACACACACACACATGCACGTACCGAGCAATTAAGGGCATAAAATATTGGGCAAATAGGTTTAAAGCGGAGGAAAACGGGGGAAAATGGAAAAGTGCTGCCGGTACTTTTCGGCCGATTTTGTGTTGTTTTTTCGGTTGCTTGGTGGAGAAAACCGAGAAAAATTGCAGTGCCGTGGGTAGCGGCTGGGAGCTCTTTAAGCTCTTTAGGCCCGAGCATATGTGGTGGGGGTGATGGTGGAGCCGACCCAACCCACGAGCCGATCCGGTGGGGATGGAAAATTGACAGCAATCCTCGGTGGAAAACGCGCACGACGCTGTGGAAACCGTATCGTAGTTTATCGTCCTCCGCAACATGTCGGCGGGCGGAAAGTAAATAAATTGTGCCAATATAAACTTTGGAGATCGAGCGAAACTAAATGTACACGCCCAGGGAAAGTCTTCTCGAGGGTTTTGCTGGATTGTTTTTTGGTGAAGATGTTGCCACGACCATCTTCGATGTGAGAAGAACGGGAACAAAGAAAGAATTCAATAGGATTATTTATTTATGTTTGTTGTGAAGTGAAGACAAATTTCAAACATCATTTCATAGCGCTTCTTTTATACCACCAGTATTAGCATTACAGGCATTTTGTAGATCTCGAATTCACGGAAGGATTCATTTGCCTTCGTATATCGCGTTATTGAAGGGTCTAGTCACTTTTATCTATTAAATTTGGAAATAAATTTAAGCGTCTTAATCAAACGAACGTTATGCCCTTCCCCCCAAAGACATTTTCTCTTTCGGAGACTCCGTAAACCATTCTCCCTCAAAAAAAGGCTGAAAGCATACTTGAATCGATCGTGGTCATTGCTCCATGAACTCTTTTTCGACTTCACGGGGTCATACCATGCCCACTCGACTGAACAGTTTGATTTAAGTAGATTTTGACAAGCGTAACGTAATATTCTTACCCAGTGGGTTCAATGTTGTTCCAATTTTTCCTTTCTTATATCCTTTTGCCCTTTTTCGCGGCCGACGTGAAGGAATGAGACGGACGGCTTTTCCCACCGGACCGAAATGGGGAAAAGCGATAGCTTCGACTGCCACCAGCAAAGTTCAGCATTTTCATATTTCCTAACGCTTGGTTACCATTCCCATTCTTCCTTCTTTAAATATGACCCTTCCGGGATTTTTTTACGGTCGCGAAAGACGAAGAAATACAGAAGAAGAAACGTCTTAAGAAATGGGTTTTTAAACTTTTATGAAGTCTTGGAAGCAGGAGAAATTGCATGCCGTCTTGTGATTCGTGATTTCTTTCCTCTTTGTGGAGTCACACGGTCTCCGGATCGCATGCTAATGTCCTTGGAGGATGGTTTGATGTAGAATCTTGGCTTTCGCCTTTCGTACTTCCGTTGTTCGATTGAAAAGGAACGACGCTATGAACGTGGTGGTTTGTTCCTTTTTTTTGCCGCGATAGTCCGGAGACAATTTGAAGTGAATTCAATTAGGATCAGCGACGTTCCAGGGACGTTCGTGAGCGTCCACCGGGAGTTTGATTGGCTTTCGGCTGTCAAGGGAAAAACCCAGCTTCTCTTTGTTTTATTTCCAAGGTGTTTGGAAATCGGTCGGTGAGGTAGAAAAGTGACTGAAGGGTGATAAAATTATGTTGGAAGGAGTGGGACATGTAGGTAAAATTTGTTCAAAGGACGGGTAGAAATGCCAAAATGTCCACCATACCTGTGTTAGTTTTACAAAATAAACAAAGTTCTCCATTTCAACGATGGAGAATTTCCTTTTCCTAAGCAAACCGATTCTATCAAAACAAATCACTAACTCCAACCAGAATCTGCGCCATCCGTGGAGAATCAAATGTTCAAACCTACTCAATTCCATCCCCTAATAGTGTTGTAAATTGCCGTCTCATCAAATGGCAATAAACTATTTCTGCCTCCATATAAAGTCACCAGGGGTTCCGCAATGAAGATGTCACAGGAGAAGAAGGCCAGCAGTTTACTTCAAATTCAGAGGGCGTTCAAGGAAGAACGGCAAAGAAAGACAGAAGTGAAAATACCGAGGGTTTGTCTGATTTTTTCGTACTTCAATTCAGCTCATCTTGATGAAGACTTTATGCAATCTTTGCTGCCCATGATGTGCGGGGTGAAAGAGAGACAATAACATTATGTACCAGAAGACCTAAGCGCAGAGGAGTGTGTTTGTGCCGGAAACCGGAAGCAGGTTTGCTTCTGCCAGGGAGAATGCCGGGAAAATCGCGTGCCAAATCGGACGAGCGAACGCTGGGAAAACCCCCGAGACGGGGCGGTCTAATGACATCAGCAGTTTTCGGCGCAAACGATGTCAAAAAAGGAAACCCTCCCCACGACGCGTGGTTTGGGTGTTCGTTTTGTTTCCTCTTTAATTTACCAAAACCGTTTCGGGACGGAGGGAAACTTTGTGGGAAATTTCGGCCATCGGCATACCCGCGCCGCACAACAATCATTCCCGGGGTAGGAGGTAACTGATTTCAGTATTCACTTTCCTCCTTCGTTCTTTCGCCACCCTCTCAGTCTCATTGCAGTTGAAATTAGCATTTAGCGTCAATTTAGCGCACACTCACTGGAGTGCGGGTGCGTCGCCACCACGTGGGCGAAATGTTTGCAATTAATGCCGGGGAAAACCCACTGCCCCTGCAGCCCCTTCAAAGCCCTAATGAATCGGGACCCTCCTCCCGGAAGGGCGAACAAAGGAAAGAAATCCATTCCCGAGCAACCAGGGAACTTCCGGGACAAGTACTCAAGTACTCGCTCCATTTAAACCGCTCCATTTACGCTACCGAACGGTTGCATACATTACAGGCGAAAGTGGGTTTTAGTTTTCATTGGTTTCCTTTCCCTTGGCTTGGATGATCTTTTTATGCGGGAGAAAAATGGTTCGTGGAGAAAATTGACTTGATTTGACGATGGAAACACAAACCAGATTTTCTCCTCCCAGCTACACGCCAAAGACATTTATCATTGGAGTGTTCCTTTTTCCGGTCGATGTCATTTTCCCGTTTTTTTTCGCTCCTCTCACTTCTTTGTGGCTTCTGTGTGTTGCTTTTTTACCGCATGTTTTCCTTTTTATTATTCTGCACTCCAGTTGTGAAGGAGGCACTTTTCGATATTCTTAATAGTGATCGGGGTGATGCTGACCTGACCCCTCGGAGAAAGCAACGGGTAGCGATATTCATCCCTCAATCTCCGCACAAAAGGGAACAAATGAATAAAAAAGGCACCCTCAAACACCCTTTGCCACAAAAAAAAACGAGTAAGGAACCGCCCGCGGTTTCGGAAGTCATTAAACACACTTTCAAATAATTGATGCGACTCGAACCGGTTGAGGTCAATCGAATGCGGCCGTGCACGGTAGGATATACACAGTGAGGCAAAGGGGGTTAGAAGCGCACACTCGATGAGGTATTTAGGATTTTCCTCGAGCTACGGGAAATTTTTGAGCTAAGCTTCGAGGCAAGGGTTACCCCTAGAGTTGCGTTCCCTCGGGCGTCATCGAAATCCCGTACGGTCCGGATGCGGTCGGTAGCGTGGTTAACGACGATCCCCTTACGATCCTGACTGACTTCATAGACTTCGCCATTCGTACCGATGTTTTACTGTTTCCGTTGCATTTTTTTTAGCTTTGGTGGGCTATTTATTTACATGATTAACGTTTAACCGGCCCATAACCGACGCGGTTAAGATGCCCGCGGCATTGTAGCACACCGCAAACTGGCATTCGTTCCGCTCGAATAACCTCAAGCTGTGGCCTATCGTTCGCCAACCTTTTAACAGGCGTTCGGTGTGAACAATCTGTTTCATTTTCGTACGGATTTATTTGTTCATCTGCTCGTACTAACAAATGCCAAGAAACATAATCAGTCATTAAAGGTAAAACTGTATTTAAGGTTCTACTTCATATAAGCGATACTGCAACTCCTTTGTAAAAGGAAAAGGCCAGAAAAAGTTATTCCAAATCGACTGGATACATGGGAGTTCCCTTCACGCCGAGGCCAGTGACGGCGAACAGTGCACCGGCGGGGGCTGGCTGAGGCGTCTTGAACTCCTTGGCCGCCGTCGTCACGTACAGGATGTCCAGGTTCGGTCCACCAAAGGCGGCCGAGGTTACCTGCTCGCACGGTAGCTTAATCTCCAGCTCAACCTCGCCCGTTCTGCGAAATAAAACGAGACGGTATTTTGTTGGTAAACAACGACAACAACAGTGGAAGATCGTAAACACGATCGTGGCGTTCCGTTTACTCACTTGGAGTTCACCTTGTAGACGGTGGATCCGCCGAAGGTGGCTACATACAGCGAACCGTTCGCATCGATGGTCATACCGTCCGGCACGAACGCGGGTTTCTCGCCGTTGACGCGGAAATCAATCACCACACGTTCGTCGGCTGTTGAAGAGCAGTGGCCGTAAACAACCGAAGAGCGGAAAGAGAAGAACAAGGTCAATCAAGGTGGTAACTGAAGAAAAACGGTAAACAAGACCGGGAATACTCACACAAATCGCCGTTCTCGTCCACACGGTACTCCTTCACGTCCAGGTCGCACGAGTCGATGTAGTAGAACAGGTTCTCCGCGTCGTTCCAGCAGAGCCCGTTCGAGACGCCGATCTTCTGCTTGAGCGTCACGAACTTGCCGAGCTTCGCGTCGTACCGGTAGAACGTACCGAGGCGCATCTCGAAGATGTCACCCTTGGCCTCGAGCCGCATGGTGCCACCGTAGAAGCGGCCCCGGCTGTCCACCTTCGCGTCGTTGAACCGATTGTCCAGCAGGTCCGGCTCGACCTCGCCCACCGTCCGGACGAAGGTGGCCTTCTCCGAACGGCCGTCCCAGTCGACGAGCGTCACCTTGCGGTCGGTTCCGATGATGAAGTGGCGCTCGTTGCCCTTCACCGGGATGATGAACGAGATCACCGGGAAGTCATCTAGACAAGTTCCAATAATTTAACAGATAAGGTGTAAGGATTTGGAGAGAGCCGGTATGAGGTACTCCAGATATAGATGAAACCTTTTCGAGGTATCTAAATTCAAACTTCCAGAGTCTAGTTTTTACTTTCTAGTTGTACTGATTCTAGTTTCACTAATTCATCCTTAAACAATTTCAAAAGCAATTCTGATAATTTGAGTATTTGTTCTTAAGCAAGCCGTAGACGTTACATATTAATCTGCACAGATGTTTGACGTCTACGGCTTTTCCTTAGCTCTTTCCAACATCCCTCGAGATATTCGGGATATCTGGAGGGATGTTTGACAGACGATGGGTACGAGAGAACAAAGGAAATCTGTAGACGTCAAAGATCTGCACAGATTAATATGTGACGTCTACGGGCTGCTTTACATCATCAGACCTGCTGACTTCAGTTGTCAAAACTAAAGCACTTTTTACCATGGAGATTTGAGTCACTTTTTAAAAACTGCTATGTTTGTCCACACTTTCACTGAACTTTTTAAATCGTTACTCACCAATGGTGGCGTTGTAGGTTTTGTTCTCCGCGTAGTCATAACGATGGATCGATCCACCGTAGATGTCGTTGTAGTAAAGGCTCTGCCGCTCGACATCCCAGTGCGGACCTGCGCGAAAAAAGGAGAAATAAAGCGAATAACCTTCTCTGCGGGCCAAGGTTCCCGACGTAAGACAGCTTCCTTGCACTTGCACTCACCTTCACCGAGCACGGACAGTGGCGACGGTAGCTGTTCAACCTTGTACGAGGCCATCTTTCTGCACGCTTCACTGGATTGCTTCACCAATGTTTCTTGATTGCTGGTATCCGTGCTTCCCGCGTCGGTTGCTACGATCGAATGAAACGCCGCCCGGCTTCGAGGGTATTCTTTTATACCACGTCGGCGTTACGACGGTTTCGGGCGTTACGGGCGTTATCGTTCGATGCTCGTGTGATCGGTTCTCGCCGAATTCATCTCGATCTCCGACATTCCGTTGGCGCACGCTATCAGCGGAGATGCGCGACTTACCGACGCGGTGAAATTTGACAGCGCCGTCTTATCATCAACCGAACCGTCACTTTAAGAAACTCATTAAAGGATCCTTATCGCACATACACACACATTTTGGGGGTTTGGGAACGAGTGTGGCCCTCCGTGTGGTAAGCCATGTGGGAAGAGATAGTGAAGACTTGAAATATGAACCTCTCAGTTCTGATTACCGAACGTTTTCCCGTGATCTTGCCCGTGAATTATGTAAAGATGTGTTTTTTGTCTTTCTTGACGACCTCTGTCGCTCTCTTTTTCGAGCTGATAAACAACCGACGAACCGATTCTAAGCCCGTCAACTCGTTTCTGTGATAATGAACAGCTCATCTAAGGTATTTCTGTGTCTTTGCTTCTTTCGCAACGGTTTTTTCCATTACGTTTCAAGTGCCATTATCGCGGGTCGTGCACTGATAGTGCGATGCATTCCCTGGTCACGAATGGTTCAAAGTTTATTTCCAGTCAAACGCCGGAAATCGAACTCACAAAAAATAACGAAAAATACAATCGCGTCTTCCATCCGTTACCGTTGTTCGGACGGCTATAATCTTTGTACCGTTTGGTTGATTGTTGTCATCCCAAATGGAACACTGGCTGCCGGTTGTGATATGGGGTAATTAAATTTGATTTTACGACCGTAGATTATAAACACCCCGTTGAAAGATGCATCTTGTCTTGTATTTGGACCATTCAATGGTCAAGTTCAAGGTTTGTACCGATTGGAGTGATTATCATTTGTTGCTTCACTGAGTTTGTATGGATTTAAGATTGCATTTGATTGCACTGACCCGTTTAATTAAGTGCGGACCCCAAAAGGTTGAAACATTCAACACATCGAATTAATAAAGGAATTGAAATATTTATTCGAAACTCTTGTGAGGCAAGCAAACGTCCTCAATCGGTAACAGTACGAACAAAAACAGAACTTTAGGTACGTTCGTCGCTGTGTGTTGGCAACACGTGTTTTATTGCTTATCACACCAAACGAAGAAGGAGCTAATTCTTTTGGGTTTCGTAATCTTTTCACCATTTCATATTTTTGGACAGCACACACGTTCGAGCACTAGAAAGCGATAGTGGTTACTTAACCAACTTGGTGAAATAGCGATTAACCTCCACGTCAACCATTCATTTCAGCCTTCTTGCAGCAAAAACAAGGTGATTTAAAATAGTTTTCTTTTTTGTTTGAGAAACGAAAACGTCGCCCATGCTGACAGGTTCAAAGTAAAACCGAAGCCGAGCAATAATGTTACCATTAACGAGTTCAGGCTGGTGAATTTTCATCCATTAATTAACTTAATCCGACCCTTCCATTAGTCCGGCCTCCAATCGATGCCGATGGTCGTTACAACTACACTCGACACCCCCAACCCGAGCGGGTCCTCCCAAAATCACACCGGGCGTTTGATGTTCGCCTGATAATTGATTCCCTTTTTGGCGAAAAAGTTATTTACATGCTGCATAAATCATACGCTCGACCCTCCCATTACAGGGAAATCACATTTGCATTTGCGCATGGGGAATCAGTTTGCCTAAAGTGGTTCGTATTTAATTATCGGTGAGGACACTGGAGCGCCATGAAAGTGTGGGTGAAAGGAAAAAAAGGACACATTTGCATGTGTGTGTGTGTGTTCGTGTGTAAGACTGTGTGTTTTGGTTTCAATTACCTTCCCAAAATGCAATAATTGCCCTCATTGGCATGTTAATTTATGCACACAGACAGTTTTCCATCACACACTGGACAAAAAAGAACACACTGTTCGGAATTATTCCTCGTTCTCTCTCTCTCTCTCTTTCTCTCTCTTGATCTGATCAGTCTTAACATCTCTTTATTTGATTGCATATGAATTCCGTACCGCGCGTCATCTCGAGGCGTGCAAGAAAAGTGGGTTTTAAAAGTTGTGGCTTCAATTTTCGGTTTTCCCAACTCACCCGCCCCTCCTCTCGCGGGGGGGATTGAAGCGGGAGAGGCAGTGGGGTGTTCCTTTTTTTTACTAGCGTCGTAATTCGGGCTCACGGTGGGTGTAAAAATGGAAACGAATAACGAAGCCATTTTCTTTATTTTATTTGCCAACCTCTACTGCGCTCCGCTTTCCACCGCCTGGAAAAGGTTTTTCTCGAGCACACATACACATCTGTACGTGCACTCACTCAACGCAGTGGTGGTGGTGGTGCTGATGTGGCGCGTTTTTTGATGAAATAAAATTTTATCATCATCATATTTTATGAGGTATAATTTGCATTTTTCCCGCCCCGCCTCGGGGCAGCTGGGAGATCCCCCGTGTAATACCTACCATCGCACTATGGCCGAGCTGCCGAGCGAAGAGGGAATTATCATGTCATACGGTACGAGGCACCTTCAAAGCGTGGAGGATTTTCGCGAACTCGTCAAACGAAACATTTTCTTTCACTTTTCGCACATGCAACCATTTCGCGTGTCTCTTTTTCCACACACACACACACAGAGTTGGAAGGAGCAATCCACATTTACAATTCTCGCTGGAATTTTCATTTTATTTCTATCGTGTTCCGTTTTCCTTGCTTTTTTTATTTAGCACGATTTGGGGATGATACCTCTAGGAAGCATTTCCATCCTCGCGAAGCTCCCGACACGATGGTAACGAGGGCTAGCAGGGAGTGGGAGGCTTTGAGGCTCGGGGTGTCACAAACATCACTTTCACATCGTGAATTAGTAAATTGGGAGCTTGGCGCGTTTCATGGCGCTGGTGCTTTTGAGTGTTACCGTGCCGAGCCGGATGCTGCTTCCCATTGGCAAGACATTTGCCAACGGTGAGTGGAAAATAAGAACGGGCAAGAAAACTCCCCCCACCCCTCCACAGTGGAGCGCTGAAATCATGCATTTTTGATTGCCGAAATGAAATAAAATTCAGTTTAGCCCATTTTAATGCATTCGCCGGGTGAGTGTGGATGCTTCTGAGAGGATCTCGTCCTCCAGCGTATGTGGAACGGGAACCTTTTACCTCGTCGCCCAGCCCTTCCCCTGCACCAAGGGTGGTTTTTGGTAAATAGCAGCATGGAAAAGCACGGCGCATGGCGAAATGACGACTCGAAGCGGACGTTTCGGGGAGGCTAAGTGGATTTTGGCCAATAAAACCCGGTAAACCAAATAGAAGGTAGCATGTTTTTTTTTCTTTTTTAAACGGTGGTGGTTTCAAGGCTAGCGGTGGGGGGTAAATGGTTGTTTTTTATTCATTTTCGCGAAGCCCTCGATCTCTCTAGAATTTATCATTAATGCAAACGTGGGTGCACAATTAGGTTGATTCAAAACATAGGAAATCATAAGCAGTGTTCCAGCTTTACTATACAACTTCACATGAAGAAAACCGAAATATTTTACCGAATTTTTAAATATAATTCACCTACAAGGAAATCCAGCCTCAAACATACATTTTGAATTTTATTATTTTGATGGTTATTGTTTTATGGTATTGATATTCGTGCTTTCATATGTACATAAATCTACAATCTACTATACTACTATTATGATTCAACCAAAAGTTCATTATACTAAATTGTTTAATCCAGTTTCGCATGGTTGAGTTACAGTAACGAAAAAAATACGAGAAAAATACTCTTACAGAGTTCAGATGTACTTATAACTAAATAGTGGCATATAAATATGTTTTAAAACTAAAACTTTGCATGTACGGTAGGTCTGCAAAATAGTGCATTATCCTTCGACAATGAATCAATAGTGTGTTTGAAATATGCTGTTCCATTATAAGTGAACTTTTAAAGACATGCGAGAGCTCAGAAAAGAAAATTTCTGAAACTTTGTCTACGTACAAGTGTTTAAATTTGACACATTCCTGCTGCTTGCAGCTTTACCACTAATTTTCCTATCCCTGGTTTATACTATCACGTGCAACGTGGATTAAAATAATATTTTTTACACAGTAACAAAACACAATAGTTTTATAACAGCATATTTCCGTTCATTTTGAAACAGATCTAGTTTTTTTATTTGTATTAGTATATCAAACAAAGTAGCGAGCCGAAGTCGAAGGGTAAATCGAAATGGCAAACATAACAAAGTGGGCGGAGTTGATTGCATTTACAAGTCGAAGGGAAAAAAAAGGATTCTTGGGGCGTCCCGAAACGGCGATACTATCAAAACTTGATATCCACCAACACCGGGTAACTGGGAAGAAAAATCAAAGCAAAAAGAAGGGGGAAAAACAAAAAACATTCGACATGAAAAATGGATAAGAAACACAAAAAGGAATATAAAAGTCGGACGGTCGGTTCAACCTTTCGCCCAACGTGTCCCCCATGGCGCTAGTCGTGTGTCCTTATGAATGTTTCAATGTTCGGGCAGCCGAAAGTCAACCGTCACACCGATACGGCACGAAAAGGAAGGAAATGAAAAAGAAAAGCAAGTGGGATAAAATTATAATTCGAATGAATACATTTTTACCATTTCACGATGCTTTCTTTTGGATTTGTACCCACTCTTCTTCTCTTTACCATTATTTTTTGTGTTATGTTTTCCTTTTGGAATACACATTTCGTGTCCTTCGTTTGTTAGCGTGGCGCATCCCGTGGGACTTGTTGTTATCATAATTTTAAGCAAACCGAGTTGGCGCGAGCGCTTTCTAGAGCTCGAAACAAAAACCCCCCAACCAGTTTCGGGGAGTGCTGGGAAAAGGAAAGAAAAGATTAAGCAGCATACCAGAAAGAAGTGGAAATGGGCTCCACCCGAAAGTGAGCATTTTTCTCTTCAATATTGCATCAAGGATAATTTGCTAAAACGATATTCAAACGAAGTAGAACGGAAAGATCTGCAGGCCGATGTGGAAAGTCACAGTGTTGGAGTTGGAGTCGGATATACTGGCAAAGATATTATAATTCAGAAATTCTGAACCGAACGTTGAGGAAAGTGGACGGTGTGGCACATTTTTGAGAATTAGATGAAGGGTTCGACAGAGAAAAAAGGGTATCCTGTGAAATTGAATGGAAATATTTTTCCACTCTTCTTATCCATTGTCGTTCGAAAGAGCCCTAAGAAGAAAAACCAAGCGAAGGGAACAGATTTGATGAAAGAGAAATAAAGACACAGCAAATAAATAAAAGACACTGGTGAAAATCTACGTAAGATTCTATAAATAATTCAAGTTTTGCATCGATTTTTTATATATTTCTTTGCTACACTTTTTGCTAAAAACTTGGTGCCACTTCAAATTTTTTTTTTTTAACTTTGGTCGACCATTTTCTTCGCGTATCTGGTTTAGGAAGAGGTTAAAGATTAAGAGATTCAAGATACATTTTCGGAGGTCTCTTGTTGCTTTTAAATTATATAAAGTAGTTCTAAATTGAATCAAATTTCAACTCAACTCAAATCAACTTTTTTTTGGGTTCAAACATATGATTCTCCAAAGATTTTTTTTTCCTTGGTGAAGGTTGAGAAAATTGCCTGATACAGTTCGGTGACGTATCGGGTCTTTTGAACGCAGCATTTATATACTTGAAAATTAAGATAAATCACATATTCCAGTAAAGTTGAGCACGCTGTTTGTCAACATTTTCATCCCACGTGATTGAAGAATCATTTTTCATCCTTTAAACAACTTTCTTTACCTCTCTTGGCTCAAGTTGAGGTAATTGTCAACCAAGACTTTTCAGTTGTAAATTAACCCACTTCTTCGTTTATAAGGAAACCCCATGGCCATGCAACGAATCAATCTGCGACTTCACAGGAAAAAGTGTGACATGGTGGGACAACCGATTATTCCAAGTGATTCGTAAATTAAATTGTATTCACATTTATTCAAATCAATTCGATGGCGAGCGCGATAAAGCGGGCTGCAGCTTCGTCCGTCTCCAAGTGGCAAGTGTCGGGCGACACTTGAAGAATCCACCCCCAGAAGTGGATCGCGTGCCCTTTCCGAACCATGCCGATCAGTTGACGCTCATCGGGGAAATCGACTTGATTGGCGCAAGATGTTCACGATCCATTGTTCATGTACGTGTTGCTTGTATGTGCAGGCTCCACGTTGTGGTCGGCGACCGGAGGTCCCTCGAGTATCCACGCCGAACGGCTTTGAATGCATTAATTAATCTTAATTATGACTAATAAAATTTGTTCATCATCCGAATTAGACGGCACGGTTCGCCCGACTTTCCATACCCCATGAACGCATGACCCAACGGTTCTGCTTGGGAGGGTTCTGAAGGAATTTCGGAATGTCCGCACGGAGACACAAGGATCATTGTGTGCCGTTTGACAGCGTTCGCGACACCCGTTTCACATGCTCATTTTCCGAAAGCTTCGCCCCGGCATCGTCTAGGCTTTACGGGCGTGAACGTCCAGTCGTCCGCGTCCAATTGAGCGATTCGAGAAGCTGACAGATCAATTAGGCCAGCCCCGTTTGCCGCAGGAGACTTAATTGGCATTAATTAATTTATTTTCATCCGCGTTTGTTTTGCATAAGTGCTCAATTCGATTGCTGGCCAAAGTGTGCGTGTGTGTTTCGAAGGACGTAGGGTGAGAATACTGTTTGTTGCAAGGGAAAGGGACCGTCTCATATTTAATTTTGGACAAGTTTTACATATTCAGAGCATAAGGAAATTGCAAGCTACAGTACCTGTTGATGTTTTATACAACAGCAAAAGTGACATACTGCATGTAGGGAAAGACAACACTCTGTATGGTAACGAAAAAGGCGAACAAATTTAATTTAAAGTTAAATTTAAGGTTAAATCAGAAATGTAATAATTTTTACTTCTCCTTGCAGTAACAAATTTTCAAAAGTAAACTTAAAGTCCTAAGTCTTCGATGTGTTTCCAAAGGTCCAAGGTCTTTAAACTAAACACAAAAGTTCTAATAATTATTATAAGTATGAATGAGTACTCTCATAAAAACAAACATAAAATTGATAGAGTATACTGAGATAAAAGGGACTCAAATTATTTATAGCAAGTGGACCAACTTGGAAAATCACCGATACACAGCAAAATATATTGTTGCCTTTCAATTTGTGTTTGTGGATACCTTTTATTTTAGTAACTCTCCTAGGCCCTTCAAAGTTGATGCCACCATATTAAATGAATTTAATCATTTTTATATGGGAAGGTTCATTTTCATGAACATTTTATTTATGTTAGTTAGTTTAAAAATCTTTAGTATAGAAGTGATCATTTTCAATCTATACTTTAGCTAGGCTCCATTCGGCGTATCGAGTGTTTCAATTTCTCAACGAGTAATGTAGGATTTTCATAATTTCTTAGGAGGTCAAGCTTTAGGTCATCGGAATTTGATGTATCTAAATGTTTAAAGAACGCTTTGCTAATTTTAATGCAGCTATATTTCTATGTACATTACGTTTCGTAGGGCGTAGAAAACATAATCATGTTCATTGCTTCCGACACAACAAACAAATATGCCAGTTCCTGGAAAACTGTATCCAGTAGGCGGTGAAGTTTACTTCTCTTCAAATTTTCTCCATCTCTCCTAGTCCCATGCAAAAACAACCGTTTGGATAGGTTCACATTTTATTTGATTAATTATTTAACGGATTACGCGTTTGAAGTTTTCTTGTAAACACACACTTTCGCCTCTCTGCCTACGACCACCGTCTTCGTTCGTAGTGGTGATGGGTTTTCCACCATGTTCGCCTTGAAACTCCCATGTTCGCCTATGCTCTTTCCGTAATGAAAATCCGTTCAACCGTCCTTCCGTGAAACGGTTCGTACTGCTCGGGATACTCGGTGTGCCGGATTGGTGTGCTTTATTGAATTAATAATTTTCCACCACCACCAGCCAATAACGCACCCCGGATCTCTGCAACCCGTTTCGATTTTCCATTCGGCTATTTACACGGGTGAAGCACCTAAACATGACCACCTTTGCGCAACACGCCAGGGAAACGGTTCCTTCCGGTTCATCTTTGAAGGCAACCGTGTAGAGAAAATGGCTTGGGTGGGGAAATCAGGTCTGCCCATCGGAAGGACTAAGGTGTTGGGATGGCGAATGAGGAGTTGTGGACGGAAGGAGGAAACCATTTGAAGTCATCGAAGCATCATGCTGCATTTACATCACCCCAGCAGCCAGGCCGAACCCGCCCCGCGTCAACGTGCTGAAATATGTTTTAGCTAATTTGATTTCCAACACCGGGCATGCTGGATTAGGCAGGGCTCGAGCTCGGGCCCAGATCGCCCGGGAATGCAGATAATCCGATCCTACCCAAAACACCCCCATTCGGTCGTTCCCGCTAGTCGTTCCACTCTCAGAAGCAGAAGACATTATCCTCCCGATTGCCGATTGCATAAAATCCATTACGATGTGAGGGGTGAGTCGATTTTCTTACCAGTTCGGTAGATTTGCATCCCTCTCATCCCCAACTCCCCTTCCGACTGCCCCACAGTCCAGCCCCAATTTCTGGACGGCCGGACATCGGGCAAGGATTTAAAACACAATTAACCAAATCACCGGCAGCTGACCAGAGTGAAGCGAGCAAGAGAGAGAGAGAGGGTGAAGCTTACTGAATCATTGATGAGTCGCTCGAAGAAAAGCCAAGTCTTCTTACGCTCGGACGCTTGATCGAGGTTCGAACCACACTTCGAATGTGCCCTGCTGGACCTGCAGCGGCTTCCCTGGTGTGTTAAATCTTATTTGGAAGGTGATGAAATTATCACACCTTCTCGTGATTGGCACGAGGCATGTGAGTGTGCGTGAGTGCGTGTGCCATTCGGTGCCATTTAATTAGGATCGGACTCGGCCGTGATAATTAGATTCGGCCGATGTGTTTGATAATTAAAAGCACCGTCTTTGCAACTCTTGAGCGTGACTTGGTGTTGAAAATGATGCATTTGATGTAGGTAAAACCTGTATGGAGCAAGTTTTATAGACGCAGTAAAATGTCAACCTTGGTGATTTAATAAACGGGAAGGAAAAGTTAACCCGTTTCGAAGAGAGTTTTGAAGGTGCTGATTTGAGTTAAAACATTTTCTGGTGAAACACACACTGCTTCCCTTTGGTTAGATATCAAACATTTTCCTTAAACTTTTCCCGTCGACGCAACACTTTCTTTCCCACTCATCGTACATCGAGCTGTTTGATATAAGAATTAGCAAATTAAGCAGCGTAAATTACATCAGAAACGCTTGAGCAACACGGACGGTTTGGCAACTCGTAAAAGAAGGCACGAAATATCAACACAACCTCCAGCTTCGAAACGAACGGAATGGTTACGAAAATCAACACACCGTCGTGCCGGTGTTCAGGGGGAAAAGCTTTCCCTCCAGCCCATTTGGAACCGCACCGAAAATCACGAAACCAAATACTAATATTGCCACAGAAGATTAAACTCCGTCTCGGGGCAAGCTCTCGTCCCTTTTGCGGTTCATTTCATTTGCACGCGTTCGGGAATTTGAATTTCAAAAGAATACTTCTGGGGAAAACCCAGAAAACTACGGTTCCCCGGTGGAGGACGCCATCCGTCAGCCCGACGGTGTGCTGTATGAGGGCTTGGGGTTTGGGTTGTTGATTATAAATTTCCCTCGAAATAAGCTCCCCGACGAGCGAACGTTCACCTCCTATTGCTCCCTCAAAAAAGGGTGGCTGATTTCACCCACCCACGAGTCTGCCATTTGCCAAAACGTCGGTGTACTGGCAGCGGAGCGGTGTAATTTTGACGAACGCCGACGAACTCCGAGGCCGGCGCGTAGGATTAATGTAATGAGCGTGAAAGCGCACAGAACGAGGAAAAAGGTGCGCACTTTGCGCAGCTTACCGGTGGGAACGTTAATTCGATAATTGGAGATAGATTAACGCTAATGAAATACGATCAAACGTCGACGTCGGGTGCCCGTCGAGGTCGTGTTTGGCCGCCTTTCCCGCAGCTGCCGGCGGTTGATGAGGGCGTAATTTGGCTTTCCATCCTATTGATCGAAGGAATTCAGAGCGTTCTATTAAATCAAAAATTGGCCCTAAGTCTAAGTCATTTACTTACCAACGTGCTCTTTTCCAACTTTCTTTCCCATTGCAGCAATGGTGGATTCCGACCGGTGTTGGATAATGGGCAACCGAGGACGACACCACCGTTGTTCCTTCCGCCGCATCTGGCATCGCTTAGCTCGCAGTTTACGCCACCGTTGTTCCCCAGTCTCAAAGGTTAGTATTATTTGAAATCCTTGTTTTGATTTTTCGCAAACTAAGAACAACATAATATAAGATAGATAATAATCAAATATTAACTCTAAAGAAATTAATGTAATACGATAAAACGAAGCAAGAGCAGTGAAATTTCAACTGAATCTAACCAGTAAATAATTTTTAAAAACGAAACGTGAGGTTTTTTTTGTAAAACGTAAAGCAGAACGCTGATTGCCAAAAAAATTAGGCTTGAGGTACAATATAAATAAAGTGGCAGGCATTTTACTTCTGTGTGCCACTTATATTACTTTGTTCACTCATAGATACCCTTCGGGTTTGAAAATATTATGCCATAAAGAGATGGAAAAAACATTGGATGAAGATAAAACCATCACATTTTCGAGGTTTTATTATTTATAAAAAGATTGTGTGACAAGAAGAACCGTATCTAAAACCGTGAATAACTGAGAAACAGGCTTGGAATATAAATAAAATAAAGCATTCGTCGTAAAATATATTTCATAACTTTGAACTAATCAAGCTGAAAGTTGATATGGTAAAAATTTGGCTTATGGTTATTTTTCTTACGTTAACACAATCTTGTTAAAACTTACACGAAAAATTTATCTTTATATTTATTTATCTTATATATTTATTTATATTTTGATAAATCGAAAAACAATTTGGAGGAAGTAACTTCAACTATTATGACAAACGTGTTCAACTGTTTAAAAAACAAAAAGGAAATTACGATGGTGCATGAAAAATGTTCTCATTCAAGACAAAAAACAAAATGCTGGAGAAACCTACAACTTAAAACTGCTGCTATAAAACTGCTATTTTAAGTAATCAGAAACATTTTCAGCATATATAAAAGTGTGTATATTTAGTGGAAACGGGTGAGCTTCGCACGGTAACTTCATGAAATGTAAACCATTAGCATTCACGATCGTAATTCGAGTTAATGTCTCATGAAAATCCTTCACTACCGTGGTGCAAGAGCGATAAAACTAACATCTTTACGAAACCCGGCGCAACTTACGCTACATCCGGGGTTTCCCGAAGTGATGCTAATTAATTATTCACCTGTACACAATATTGATAATTTAAACAGCATCAAATTACACTTTAACGGCATGATTATTCCGTGCTGCTCCGAGTACCGCAAACCTCGTGGCGGCGGTAAAAGGTGAAGTTTTTGGGAATCGTCGTTTCCCCCGGCTGGGAGACTGGGAGGTCCTCCGTTGGAAAATTTAATAAACGAAAAGCGAAGGCAATCAACTGGCACCTGGGGATGTGTTTTTGGCTGTGCGTCTGGGATCGGAAGGAATGGAGGTTTCATTCTTCGGTCGAAAAACGAGGCAAAAAACGATGGTGCGGAAAACCACTACCAAACCGACTAAGAGGAGTGTGTCTGGCGCAAGTGAAACACTATCCGTGGATGACGTGAGACCTTCAACTAGTAGTTCAAAGAATCCGAAACATTCCGTCGTAGTAGTATTTCTTCCGAAGCGACCCACCAGACACGTTTGCTGCTTCCACTGGAAAAGAGATACCGGAGAAGGGTGAAGATAAGAAGATTAGTTTTCCTCTTCACTTAAGACACAACCGGATGATTGAAGTGCACCGGGAGAGGCAGCTCACCAAATGTTTCCGGTATCTCCTCGAAGAATGCGCACTCCTTTTCCCCAAGCGTTTGCAAGTTGCAGCTCAATTATTCATCCAAAACGCAAGCCGGGCACCTTTTTGCTCCGTTGCACGATCGTCGTATCATCGCCTCGGAGCAACTGGGTGCTTCTAGCTCCAAGACGGGAAGTGTTTCAACTTGCCACACAGACGTGTCCACGTCTAATCGAGGCTGGCGTGTGGTGACTGCAAGTTTGAAGGACGAAACGGTGAGACTTTCTTTCTCGTCGGTGCTGCCAGAAACTGTTTTATCGTACATTAAAATTGTAATTTGGTTTTGCGGAAGGAAAGATTTATGCTAGCGATGCTTGAATTAGTCAGCTGCGTCTACCGCTAGCGATGAGTGATGATACCAAGGGTTCTTGAAGAAAATTGTTGTGAAGAAAGATTACTAACGGATAGTATTTTTTGTTAGGAAGATTTCTATTTCTTATGTCTAAAATATCTCATTACTCTATTGACATTAACGTTCAAGAAAACTATTTCATTTATTCACATCAGTGCATGCTCCTTGTTATTAACTGTTCCAAATTATTGCCTCATAATTAATTCAGTTCACTCAATCGAATGATTTAATATTTTTGCTCATAATGTGTATTACGTTCCGTGAAATAATTCATCCAAGAACTGTTTTTTTTACTGTTTTACACCGTCGTGGATTTTTCTATGGAGTAATTAATAACTTAAAAACTTGTGATTGGTTTTTGTTCTATTTATCCCACATTTTTCCTTCGTAGTTTCAATCGGTTTAACAGTCTATTTCTTTTTATAGCAACCTTTGTTAAAACACACGCTAACCATTAAATGGTTTTAGTTTTTATTTGGATGGTTAAATTGAAACCCAGAATGCAACCCAGAATAACACAAGTTATGAAACTCCAATTTGCTGCCTTACAAAAGTAACAAATAAATTAACTTTTTTTAAACTAATACAGTAAAACAAAATCATAACAACAAAAGCTTAATGATGTGCAAAACCCAAGTCTCTTCCTAAGCTTTTTCATGCCTCAAAATGTTCGCTTCATGAAAGATTTACTTCTGTAACAACTTTCCCGAACGAGCCAGCCGTTCCAGCGATGGGAGCCTTTCACCCCGCAACACTCTTATCACCGACCGACCCAGCGTTTACTTGCTTCCTGGGTGGAACGTTCAGCTTAGATAAAACACACGCTCACGACACGAAACAATGGCCTCACCGAACGCTTCCGCTCGCCGGAATCGCCTCTTAATTCGTTTACCAGCGTCAATATCAAGTTAAAACACCCGTAAAAATAAATTTAAATTTCATTACATCATTACCGATGGCGTTGGTGGTGCGGATAAAAGAGAGAACAGGAAACGAGAGGGAACGATTGAAGGTTTTTTTTTCTTGTTGTTTTGCTCTGGTAAAGCAGAAGACGACGTGAAGCAAAGCACATTTTTATGGGAGAAAGTTTTTCAAAATTTCCCGCAAAAAAACCTCCACAACATTTCCTCAACAGAGGCGTCCTTTGCCTCGGTGTGGATTTTCGCTCCGTCTCTTGAAGCATGGAGAAAACCGTTGTAAATGGTGAAAATTTTCCAATGGGTCTTTCAGCACCTGTGGAAAACACCAGCCCATCGTGACACAATGGGGGACCGGGACCGAGCCATGGTCGTTTTACGGCCGTTGTATGAACCAAGCGGTGCCATTTTCTCGGTTTAATTTTGCTCCCAATTTTTACATTCGATAAAAACCCGCTCCGGTATCGCCTTGAACTGGATGGAGGCGCCTGGTTGTGCACGAGATAACGAATGGAGGCGCCCAGTCGGTGGAACCCACTTTTCCACAAGCGCCATTCTCCCCCAGAATGATTGGTTGGGGCTTACACTTTCACTTGTCAGGCTTTGGCCCCTTTTTCTTTCCTCGCTTGGCCGGGGTCCGTTAGCCTTATCGTCGCATTCGATTAAAGTTTAATGAGATGAGCACAACTTTCGGCTGGGATGGTGATTGTTTAAGCAAATTGAGTTAGGTAAAATTAAGCGGATTAAACCTGAACCGAGGCACCCGGCCAGATGACGATGAGGCTGATGATGGTGAGAATCGTTGTATTGTTACTCCTGGAAGAGGAGGCCTTAAGGCCCGGAGGCACGCGCACACCACTTTAACCCGGTCGTAATCGATAATTTTGAGGGTTCAATCCCGAACCAAAAACGACCTCGTCAATTGATCGTAAAGTATACTTCGGTTAAGAAGGTACCAAACATTAAAAAAAAGTTTATGGTGGTTGTATAGGTTTTTATAAGCTATGGTTATTCTAATCCTGATCAAAATGGATCCGTCAGATCTTATGGTATACATACATCATATTGTTTATCACTTGTACCAGGAATACTTTAACTATAGTGTTGGCTTCTGAGGGATCCAACTTACCCTGTCTAGTGGTGGTACAATTAATAACACCTTACACGATCTATGAGCATCAACTTCTATAGTACAACCTTTTCAGTCCTACTTTGTATAGCTCTCATCGTCGCTTTTATACTCCAAACTAAGCCTACTTGATTGTCATAATAATTTACATTAACACAGCTTGCTAAGATTCTCACAAATAATATGTCTTCGTGATGTCTTATTGTTTCGCTTTTTGTTTTCTTTTCCAGCGGCCTTCCCTGGCCTTTGCTCCTGTTGCCCGGTGAAAGCGCCCACCACCACCGGACCCTCGTCTTCGCCCACCTGCACCTCCTCCGCACCCTCCACCACCATCGGCGCCTCGTCGGCCTCGGGGTTGGCCGCCATCACCAGTTCCGTCGTTAGTGGCAGCTCTCTGCCCGATCCACGCTCTTCCTCGGTCGCCGAGCTGCGCCGCAAGGCCCAGGAGCACTCGGCCGCCCTGCTGCACTCTCTTCAGGCGGCCGCTGCCGCCGGCCTTGCCTTCCCCGGTTTCCATCTGCCACCGCTGACGCTCCACTCGGCGCTCAGTGGCGCTGGACGGAAGCCATCCGATTTCATCAGCGATCTGTCGATGCACCATCATCACCATCATCACCACCAGCAGCAACTGGCGGCGGCCCATCATCTCGGTGGCCATCTGGCCAGCATGCACCACAACAATAACAACAACATTAGCACCAGCAACAACAACAACAACAATAGCACTTCGAGCAACAACGCATCGAGTACCACACAGCATAGTCCGTCGGGAAGCACGGGGCTCCATTCCGAACCATCCCCACGGTCGCCAACCCGAGCGCACGCCAACAATGGCCCGGAAAAGTCAGAATCGAACGAGTAAAGTTTTCAGATTCAGAATAAGCGTTTGTAAAAAAATCCGTATTGTAAACCTCAGAAAAGGTAGATAACAATAAAATCCAAGGAACGCAAGGACGGACTTATGTATTGAAATAAACTAGTTAGATAGTTTCGAACTAGAGACATACCTTCAGTTTTAGTGCTTCATTCAGGCGATCGGTAACCAAACGAATGAGTTGTATAAAATTCTTCAAAACGTACTTCTACATGCAATTGCTAGGCAGCAAAATAAGGAAATTTAAGAGTATAAATTAAACTTAACGGATCCTCGATAAATCGAATGCAAAGAGAAGAATATAGGTATTTAATAATGAATGCAAAATGACTTAGGCTCGTATGAACGGTGTCGTCTTGGAAAAGTGTATAAACAGGTTCAGCTCAGTATTCTTCAGCAATAAAATACAAGTTTTCAACTTATTAATATCACAATTGAAGCGTTCTCTCTAACGGGAGTTCCACAGGTACATTCCACACGTGTAACGAATCTCACATGTAATATTGTAGTTAAATAGCGTAGAACCCGATTAGAGCGTGATACATTTACATAAGGAATCCGATAGTTGGTGAGCATAGTACGTTGATTAAAGAATGTATTCTATAAAACTTCATAATTACACCATATAACAAGTCGTTAACAAGTAAGATGTTAAGGGAGAAAACAAAAGCAAAATCCAGGATGCTGGCGAATAAAAAAATCAACATTAAACGTTTCCCATCGTAGGATTGTGACACAAGCACTGACCAATGCGCACGACCGGAGGTGTTCTTGTAAATGTAAAAGAAAACAAAAACCAACTGTACGCTCTACCACGTTTCGCTGGAAAAGCTATTTGTTCCCTTTCCAGTTTAATTGATGATAAAGTAAATAATAAAGAATCAAAACAGTAATCATAAGAGATTTGGTTTTATGGCTTAAAATATCACAAGCAAAATACTCTTAAGAGAACTGCGTAGTGGCGTGTCTTTCTTCAAGCTTTCGATCGATCTTTATTTACAAAAAAATGTCGCAATGAAAAAAAATATTACTATTCTTCGAACCACCTTTTCGCATAAATAAAAGTCTTCACTGTTTTCTGTGGTTCACATGAGGTCCTGCAGGGTGATGTCCTTCCGCACGGCGTTGTTAAAACCTTCCTTGTACCGATACCAGATGGGGCTCTTCACAATTGCATCGGTTCCACCTGCAAATACGAAAGAGAAGTGATTTTTAAATCCAAACTAAATCTCCCATCTATAAGAGTTTATATAGCAGTTTTAAAACAAAAATCTAAACCAACAAAATACACTTCCATAAAGTCCACTCTTATCCACAAACCAACTACTCCTGAGCCCTGTTGTCCTGCATCCAACCATTTCCAGACACATAAACAATTTGATTTGTCACACGAACAAAGCACCAACTTACCCTCCTTGACCGGGAGCGCCGTTTCCTTCGTGCAGATACGACCGAAAAAGTCCTTCGAAGTCTAGAACAAAGAAGATGGAAAAAGGAAAAGAAAAAGAAAACAATAAGTTTACCAGCCAGAAGGATTGTGAAAAATAGGAGATTATAAAGCAATGCCAAGGCAGTCCCTCCTCCTGCCTCGTACAATCACCGAACGAATATTTGGAACCCAAACATTGAACGTGGCAAGGAAAGAAGAGACATCTAAAAAAATACAAAAACAAAGACGATGCAACTCTTTTCTTTTCCAAAATACGGATAAAAATGACCCTTTCGAGGTCAGTGGTGTCCGCTTGTCCACCAAACGTTCGGTGCCCCGAGGGATACTAATGGTGGATAGGAAGCAAGTTATCGTAAATTGACACCCTAATTTGAACTTAAACATTACAAATGGCATAGGGCAACCAATGAATAGGTCGTGGATTTACCAAAAAAACCACCAATTGAAAGGAACAACTTTTTCACTCACAAAGCGAATGGCTTAAACAGATGAGCTCTCGGAAGAGATATTTCTTATATTCTTTACTGATCATATTTATGGTTCTCAAAACAATTATTTGTCTTAAATAAAATTTATCACATTGAAAGATACAGGAAAAACCTTTTGCAAACTTTTCCAGAGAGCAATATCAATAATCTTACACCGAAACTTAAGCCATGTCGTTGCAGAAAGTGCTAAATAAAAAGTAATCAATTCTCCACTTACTAAAACCCATTCATTCTAAACGTTCAGCTTTATATTTCATAGCAATGCACAATTGCAAAGAGAAAAAGAGAAGAAATGAAAAACCCAATCCCGAACACATCTACATCGTTAAGATGCAATAAAAATAAATCAACCGAATTTCCCTTCGTTTGGGTTTCCGTTACTCGGAAAATTGTTTAACACACTGAATTACGTCGAACGGAATTTTCGGGCTGCTCGGGAGGTTTCACTGATTCTGTGTTATTATTCTCACACTCCTTGTGCGTCCCTTGTGCGTCCCTTGCGTTGAACCCCGTTCCCCGTATCACGCCGCTATTCACTTTAGTGCCGGATTCTCTTCCTTCTTCACATGTTGCGTGATTTCGACGGTCCTTAGCGAACGTCTACCGTTGATGTGGTTCCTGCTTGTGCGCCCGAACTATACGAGCGACCGACTTCCGCCCGGCGGGTCGAAGAAACGAGAACGGGTCTATAACCGGAAGTCCAGTATAGCAAGAAAAGGATGATTACTTTTATTGCCCCACCGAGTGGCAAGTGATCGCAGACCAAACGGAAAGAATGGAACGCAGGCCTGCAGCGTGTTCAACGGAAAGGGGAAGAATTATTGCTATTCCCAGCATCACCCGGGCTCGTTTCTTTTTGCAGCTAATGCCGAAAGATTCCGTACCGGTTAAACGATCAATTGAGGTGATGTTTATTTCACTGATTTGCTCCTGAAAAAGAAAACATCAAGTGTGACCATACAACGGATGCAATCTGGTAGGATCAAATGAATAGTTAGCGATCAGTTTTTGGTGTAAATACGAAAAATCTATTAAAAAGCTTACAGCTTTTGTTCCTCGAACTAAAAACTCAACACATACAAAATTTGGCGAAGCAAAGATTTGTTTTTTGTTGGAAAAAGTAAAACGAAAATCGAACCGAATCATTATTGAACAAAAATAATGCAAAAATAAACGATATAATAAAAAATAACTTAACACAAATAAAGTAGTCGAAAGTTGTGGTTAAAACAAATAACAATAAGAGGTTAAGAATATAAATATAATATATGACGAGCTGAAAAACTGAAAAAATATGCTTACATTAAACATCCTTTTTCTAAAAGCAACAGAAAAACAAGATAATTTAACACGTATTGAACATTGAAAAACAGAAAATCAAGCCCTTCAAAAACTATCCTCTATAAGTTTCATACACACAAATGTGGTAGTTTATGTAATTATACGTATAAAAGCATCCTAAACAATTCTAACACCATCACAGCCCGAACCGGCCATCGAAGGATGGGTCTGCCCCGGAGTCGGACCAGTCGACCTCGAGCACTTCCGTCACAAGTGAAGCACGCGCGCTGCCAAGGCACCGGACGTGGACACTGGAAGATTTACGTTCTCCGGACGTTGGATCTCCGATATGGATCGTTGTACGCCTTGTTGACCGACCGCTTGTGCCACGAACGAACGTACACACCTACCTACCGAACGATGCTTGTGAAGAAGCAAAACCTCCTACCAACACCAGCACCATCGTACCCGAAATGCTAGGAAATTGCCAAAGTCAACCCAGCGGGAGGTGGATCCGCTTCAGCTCGCAAACCCGAAGTGGAAGTGAAAGAGAATCCAGTAATGGTGGCGGTTGAGGAATAATATAATATTCTCTATCTTCACGGACGAACGATTACGTTTGCGACCTGCGGCGACATACCAGGGGTAAGCCGCCGGAGGAGGAGCAAATGAGAAGGAAACCCTACCAGCACTTCTATATTTTTGGTTACCGGAATACCCTTCTCGGCACGTTCAATTCCGGTGTCCGTGCCCTTTACTCTTCGGCTAAATGATCTTATTTTTATTAAGCATTCAGAAAACGCAAACGCTTCCTTTATCCCTAAGCCCTTCCGGGTGCTCCCCACCGTAGGAGGTTCCGTTGATGTCCGTGGTGCGACTCGGGAATGGACTCGGTGCAATATTTTTTCTCCAACCAAACCCCGCACTTGCCGGTGATTGGGTCACTGGCGAACAATAAATCCCCTAATGGTATCCGGGAGAGGGTGGCTTTGGCTGGAGAGCATTCACAGTAGAGCATGTAAACGACCCAACGCACTGTGGGGAAAGGGGGATGAGAGTGGGGGGTGGGGAAAGCAAATGATTTTATGCATTATCTCCACCCGCAAACTCGGGGAAAATTACATGTATCCACGCCGTCGCGTTCGTGATTGCCGGCGGGGGGCACGTAATGGGGCGGGGTCCGAATAGGCAAGATAAATGATAAATCAACAATCAACGATAATCAATCCTTTTAACGATGGAACGAGCGCCTTTGGTAGGAAACGCAACGAAGGAGGAAATAATCTAGAGGAACATTTTGCGATATCCAGCGCGAAAGAAATAGCTTAATTTATATTCAAATCAATCTCATGAAACCGGACATTAGTCATTGATTAACTGAGAAAACAAAACCAAATGGCGAAGAACGAACGAATTGCACACTAAAATGTTCTACGAACAATGTTTGCGAGATTTATGCAGATAAAAAAGAAACATGCGCTTTCATTTGGAACAGTTTTGGGCACAACTTCCTTGAAAAAGAGTAAACGTGGACAGAAATGAAACCTATGATTCATTTTCCATAAATCATTATAAATAACAACTCTTTTACAGAGACACGCTGGTGACATACTAAACATCCAATTCTTTTTAACTAAAGCAGGGGTTGGCAAGTCTAGCTTTGGTCAAAGGTGGACGAAAGTAATCCATCCCAAATCATATTGCAAAACTGCTTATTTTGAAACGTAAAGCCCGATGATAACATTCAACGAAAAAGAGAACTTAAGAGATCAACTGACGGGTTGACTGATCACAAGGATCGATAACAGCAGACCCCGGCCGTTGGTGCTTGTTTGGGTTCGAAAAACTGCACGATACAATTCCTAAAGAGTTACTTTTTCCTTATTCCAATTGACGCATGATAAAACGAATTGTAACAGTTACCAATTTATTTGTTCATTGCTACAATTCCCAACACATTATATTTTAAGAATGTTAAGTGCAAATGTCAGTTGATTCTTTTATTCTTATTATAATCCCTGTATTGGGGGGGTCCGCGACAGCCGAGCGGTAGCGCCGGTTAGAAAATCGGCCCATGAGTGCCGGGGTTCACCACCTCGACGGCGTGGGTTCGAATCCCAACCGAGACCGGACTCTCCCCTGTACGAGAGGACTGACTATCCACGTACAACAGGGAAACAAATCTCGTAAGCCCTTAACGGGGCAGGCATGACTAAGTGGTCGTTACGCCAAGAAGAAGAATCCCTGTATTAACGAGAATGTATTGTTAGAATCCAAATTGTAACAACCAAAGAAAGTACTACCAATCATCTTTACTTTCAATTACTTTACGTTAACCGCGAGAAGTAGCGAAACTTTTTCATAAACGAGGTTTGATCTTCGGACCAAAATTAGCAAACCCCTGACATGGTAAAAACAAATGGGGAGGACAGGACGATGTGGTGGAATATGTGATAGCTTGATAAAGCAACATCGAGTGTATTCCAAGCAAGGGAAAAACAAATGCAAACACTACCCAGAACGCGTACAACGACGAAATGTATGCAATCAATCTGAATAATAAAAAACTACATCTCAAATTGATCCTTGATGGCATAACTCTAAATTATCTCTTCCCAACCCCTCGCCGTGCTCTTTCATGACTCCCCTTTACCGAGCATCGATGTACCAAAGGATTGCTTACAAGCTAAAAGAAAATCCTTTGCTTCGCTGAAGAATCTCACGCGTTCGAAATATATAAATATACGACGAGAAGAAGATATGAGTGTGCCCAAAGTGTATCCAAAATTGGCTACAATTTTTCATCCTCTCGTCCGTCTCCGGCGTGCCCGAACAACAACTTCCACTCCCCGTGTACAAGGGGCGCCATATTTCCACGTCACATACACTCCCAGTTTTTCTTTTATTTCTTCCGAGCCACGAGCCTTTCCACTGGAAGCAGCGGAAAACACCCCGATACAGGAGCAGATCTTTGATCGATCCTTACGCCCTCCCCTAGCCAAGCATCCGACCCTGGCAATGATCGTCACACTTATGCTTCGCTATATTGAATGCTTTATTTTATTTATTTTGCAGCATCAAACATACACACACTCACACATTGGGGAGGGAAAGAGTCGTTGCTTGGGAGGGGTGCGTTTTTATTTGCTGCTCGTGCGATAGCCAACACCTTCGGCAAAAGCTCGGATAAGTTTCCCCCGGTTGGGGAATATTGATGGAATTTGGGAAGGAAAAACTGGAAGTAAGAAAAGCCCCCCGTCCCCCTTACGATGGGCCTTGGGTAGGAAAAATAATTCCCTCTCCATCACCCACAGTTCACTAACTTATATTGGCAAACTACCGGGACAGTCGACTATCCTCCAGTAGAAGGGATACAGCACACGATACATCCGCTTGCTTTCGATGCCTTCGGTGGGAAAACAGACACCGACCGAAACCACCCAGGAGGGTCGACACGGTGAACGGGGCTCTGCGCTCGGTTGATTGTTTGGTTGGCCAAAAAATTCAACGACCCGAATCGATACCCGGGGGTGGATGGAATGGCCTGTACAAAAATCGCCTAACACCGGGGGACAGAGAAGACGCCCCTGACTGCGCTCTTCGAAGAGGAGATGGGAAATTGAAATCAATATTGAGCGCGAAATTGTATGAAAATTGAAAATAATATTTGAATTCCTTCGCCCGAGCGCAAGCACTCGCTACGGTTTATGGAACAAGTGAAGCCAAAAACATGCTCGTGTCATGTTGCGCGCAAAAGCACACGAAAATTGACAAATAAAATCGTGACAGCGAGCAAACGTGGAAAGGGGGGCGCACCGGGGAGGCTATAAATAAAACTCTTCATCGGCAATGAATCGGCAAAGGGGTATAGGAAGCATACATGCAACGAATGGAGCCCGTGATCAGCCAGCAGAGCACAAGAAACAAGAGTAGGTAACGGATAACAATAACACCAAAGAGTCACCCGGCGCACACGGAAAGGCGAAATGCGATAGAATAATCAATCAATGGGTATGCTAATGGAAATGCGATACATCGTTGCGCGTTGCTTCGGCATGGCGCACAAAGCAATGGAAAATGGAGTGTACAGAGGTCCCTGACTTGATCGAAAAAAAGGAAAAAGAAACAATCAATTCTTCCTCGTACAACTAGGACGATACTACGAGTCAACCAAATCATGCCATAAGTCGTCAATTTCGATCCCATAAACCGCTGGGTAATGATAAAGAAATAAAAAAAATCCAGCGCCTAAGAATCGTTCCCACGAGAAACTTCATCAGCATCATCAAACAATAATAAAGCGGGAAGTTTTCAAATACGCTGCCAAATTTGCGAACAAACCGATTGATTTCCAATTTCATTGTCGGGAAGGCGAGAGTTTTCCTCGTTCGGTCGTGCACAGGTCGATTGATTGTTGCCTCAATATTTTCAATCATCTTTTCCATATAGATTGAACCAGGTAATAGATTTCGTATTCGTTCTATTGTGCCGGGTGGGGGGAGTGCATATCTTCCGCTGTGCTAAAAGCATTTAGCTCGGATCCAATTCCGGCATGGTAATGGCAAAGGGGCTACCGAAACCGAACGCGCGTACTTACCACTTGTTTCGTTTTCTGCACAATTTGCTTCGGTTTCAGGGTGCGCAGATGGTTCGGCAGCTCTGGGGGAGACGTCTTCTGAGCATCCTTCGCCGGTTTGCCCTTACCGAACAGTCCTGCCGTTCCCATTCTGTTCTCCTTCGAGCGATTGGTTCCCGGTTTTGTGGCCACCTTGCCCGCACCGCCATCACCTACCACCTTCGGTTGGGCCCGGCGCATCTGCTCCAGCTCAACTTCACGCGCGACAATCTGCTTGCCAAAGTAGGTAGAGCTTTGCGGTGCCATCCCGTTGAAGTGACACAGTTGGTCGAGATCCGGATTGAGCTGATACTGGTACGTGCCTTCGGGGGTTTTCAGCTGGATGTAGTTCAGCCCAAAGTCAGCCATCACCTCGACCGTGTGTGTAAGATCGGATTTTTCTCTACAAAAGAAGAAGGAAAGAGTAAAGTATTGTATTGAAGAGCATCTTTTGACTATTTTCTGTATAAGAAAAATCTCACTTCTGTGTAAGTAACTGCACGGAGACAGACCGCAGCGACGGGTTGATGACGCGCTTCAGCAATGGAATCGTCTCGACGAGCACCCGCGAACCCTCGCCGATGCCCTTCAGGTAGGCCGAAATTCCTTTCCGCAGCCCGGTCAACACAAGCTTCGTACTGGCCAGTTTTTGTGTGTGCTAGGAAAGAAAAGGAAAATAAAACCATTCAATTAAACATCAAACCGAATCCAACAACATCGCGCAGTTCTTACAATTTCCTTTTTCGTACAAGAAAAACCCCCGACACACCGAAAGGAAGGAAATAAATTAATCAAAGCCGGGAAATGGAAACCCCGGCAGATAAGCCAGGACGAAAATTTTGCGCCAAACAGGAAAAACAAAATAAAACACATCCAACTTTGCGAAACGTAATCAAAGGCGCAGGCAAAGAGGAAAATTATATAAATTTTCCAACGCAATTTTACTTAAGCTCCACTAATCCCCATCCCCCCCGCGCTCATTCACAATCGGGACGGAACCGGGCACGGGCCCGGCTAGAAAAGAGTGTACAAACAAGTCACGCGTAACGGGGGTGCAAAAAAAGATTTAAAATCTTTTTAAAACAAAAAACAGAACTGTTCGACATCCTTTCGTTTGACGAGTTTTAGGCCCATCTCTCTGACGATTCTGACCAAGTGCAAGGGGGGATGTACGTAAAAAAACCCAGATCCCAGGGTAAATGAATATTGAATAATTAATAGAATCATTTCATGAAAACACTCGCCAAACTTCATCGCCGCGAAAGGGTCTCCGTCCCGTCGGCCACATCGCTTGCGTTGTGCACGTTGTTGATGCGCGTTGTTCTCCTGTAGCATACCGTGGGACCTATCGGCCAAATAGATTTCTTTTATCCGCGAGCCGCAGTACGGTTGGGTAGCAGTTTTTTTTTTTTTTTAGCACCGATCCTTTCGCTAACGGACCAGAACGGCCTTCCGAAACATCATCATCAACATTAGTGCTCGGTGGCCGAGATTCGCGAGCGGGAATTAATTTCCTTTTCCGTCCGGACTGCAAGTAAAACCGAAAAATCCGATCCCGACCCTGGTGACGGCGATGTAAAAACACACACACACACAACCAACCCAAAGACGAAGCGTTTCATTAGATTTGCTTTTTCCTTTTTTGCGTCAGTAGATAAGTTTAGCTACTTGTTAAAAAATGTGCCACCCTCGCCGGAGGGGGTTGTAAATTCGCTCCGAGCGTCAAAGAAAAGGGGAACTCAAATCATTCACTAACCCGGTAGAGTACACAATCTTGTCTTTCGACACCATCTTATGTGCAAGGTGTTGTTTGTATGTGTTTCAGGGTGTTTCCAAAGGGAGGATTTCATTTGAGGTCCCCACCGTCAAGCCGAGAAGCTCATTAAAATGGGCAGCTCCTCCAAAAAACGGCACGAAAATAATGAAACTTAAAAGGCGTTTGATGAGTTTTTCGCCAGCGCAAAATTATGTCGTGT